>NC_053026.1:351175893-351463879 GCF_003073215.2 Triticum urartu
TACTTACTGCTAGAAAGGTCGGGCTGTGCGATTTGACGTCGCGTTACTGCTGGAAAGACTTGTGATATGACTACTCACTAAGTCACTATAGTCATGAATTACTGGCGTACGACCGGGGTGATGCCCCCCTCCCGTTCTGCACTCTAATCTGGTGCATGACACGTCAACCCGGATGCTGGCTCTCCCACATGTCGGCGAAGTACGTAGTAGTAAGATGGAGCAAAGAATCATGCAGTATATACTAGTAGTACTACTACTCACGTCGGAGGAGTGCGAACCACGGCAGCCCAGTGAACCAGCAGTAGAAAACAATGTGCTGATATGGCCATAAAAACAATGTGCTACGGTCTAGACTGTAGCATGTATAGTATTACTCCTCTTTGTTTGGATCCCTGAGTTAGAGCTAGTTTGGGTTGAAATAGCCTCAAATTATCCAAATGGGAGGGGTTAGTTTGAGCTAGTTTGCTCTAACCCAGCTAAAAAAACAAGCCAGTGGAGAGGTTCTAATTGGGTTAGTTCTCCTCGGGCCCACTAAAAGAGAACTAAAAAAATCTCCCCTGCCCGCACCAGATCGCTCCCTCCACCCCCCTTGAACGACTCCTCTCTGTTCCCCATCGGGCCACCCGCCCAAGCGCCGCTCGCCCTCTCTGTCCTCCAGCCGCCCTCTCACTCCGGCCTCCACCGCCCTCCTCCGGCCGCCCTCTCCCTCCGGCCTTCGAAGCTCGCCCCGCTCCCCCTTCACCAATCGTTTTCACCCTCTGTCGTGCGCGGTGGCGGCGCATCTACTAGGGAGGTCGCGAGAGGGGTGAGTTTGTTCGTTCCTTCTTTGTCTCACAGCCATATCATTGATCTTGCTCGCTCTAGCGCTAATTCTGATTCGGAAAACTAGATCCTAATTAAACTTGGTATAGATTTGTGGTGCATGCATGGAATTGTTTGATGCTGCTTAAGGAGGTAATAGATATTTCTAGAGGTCCAAAGATTCAGTTCACCTTTATAGGTATTTCAGTTTCAATATTGCATTATTTCTAGAGGCCCAAAGATTCAGTTCACCTTTTTAGGTATTTCAGTTTCATGCTTGCATTACTTCTAGAGGCCCAAAGATTCAGTTCACCTTTCTAGGTATTTTAGTTCCAGGCTTGCATTATTTCTGGAGGCCCAAAGATTCTGTTCACAGTTGTCGGCAAGTGGTCCTGCTACCCACGCCGGTGTCGACCTCAACTTGCAAGCGCCAGCGTTGGAAGGGTTCCCGAGGCTTGGGCTCTACAGAGCCTTCCTCCAGAGCGACAATGGCGAGCTCCTCCCTGGGTGCGTGAGGGGCTTCGGGCTCCGTCCCTATCGTGAATGACTTTCGTGATGAGTTCGCTCATGCTTTGTCTCATGGAGTGTATTGTTTTTTCTGAAGCTTGACTGGGTACTTGTATGTTTAAGTGTTATATGTCATTTGTATGGACAAAGTAAAATTTATCATGTTTTGCATGCTTGATTTGCAAAGATGGTTCGTTTATGTCAATTGTGAGCGGGAGGAGGCCACACAAGAGCCGGCCACACCAAATCCGGCAGGAAATAGGGTCCAAAGTAGTCAAATGATTGAGAAAGAAAATTTATTGTCAATCTAACCCTGCCATCCATACACCTCTTTGGTTTAGAGTTAGTTCAGGGTTAGAATCTAACTCTAACCTTTAACTGAGTTAGAGTTCTCCTCGTCTCGGTTCATCACCATCATACTTTCCCCATTCATGTGTTTTCAGTATCATGCGAATCAAAGAGGCCCTTAGACTGGTTTAGGTCTGGTAGTTTTTTATAAACGTGTTATGTCCAAATTTAATGAACGTGCTCCGGTTTCTACGAAAATAATCTGGTTTCATGTAGTAATTCATTTATTTATTTATTCTTCTGCGGGGGGTTTGCATGTAATTTGTGGGGTCTGAAATGTAAAGTACCTCGGCATATGCTCGGAGTCGTGCATGCACTACGACCCAGATGCTCTATGTCCCACATGTCAGTGAAAGGGAGCACGTGGAAATAGCCTAGGAGTACATATAGCTATAGGAGGATAAATGCGTGAAAAAATATGTACGGTGAACCGTAGCTACAGTTCGAAAAGGAGACCTAAAGTGATGATAGGTATAGGTTGCACGCACCCAACTAGTGGTAGTACTAGACATACGACTACTTTTTCCCTAAAAAAGAGGTATGAGTGCTCAGTACTCCTATTCTATCAACACGAGTCCCATCTGACAACAGCGTCTGTGCTACAGCTAGCTCTTCTCCCTCGTTTCTCTCTTCTAATTCTAAACTCAGTCGACGCCTGATGGGCGGGGTGGGGATTTGCCGATGGTTGGTTTGCTCAACAGTGGCCCCACCTCACAGTGAAAACGTTACAACTAGAATAAAAATGCCATATACACCCTCCGTTCCTAAATATAAGCCTTTTTAGATATTTCAAATGGAATGCAGCATACAGATGTATGTACATATTTTAGAGTGTAGATTCACTCATTGTGGCACCCCGGCTCAGACAAACCGGAATGCCCCGTATTCCAGCCCAGAGATCGAGGAGAAGTCTTCTAGAATAGGGCACGGCTTAGCATAGAACAAACCAGCTTTCTATTATTACACGGATATGAATACAAGGTCTATGATATTACAAGGAATAACATCGGCACGACGACACTACAGCATCCTCAGTTGCTCTATGCAAGCAGCAGAACAACTCGAAGCAGCGGAAAAACTTCTAGCAGCGGAACAACAACGACGGTGGTGAACTCCACTCCGCAGGGACTCTGGTTGGAATGCTGATCCTAGCTCGCATGAATGGAGACCACGACAAGCAAGCAATCAAATCCGGCATGACCTGCAAACTGGCATGACACGCCAGGTCAGTACATTGAATGTACTTGCAAGCTCACAATAACCAGAAGCATTCAAGACATACAACAACATGGCAATTACAGGTTAAACACAGATTAACATTATATTATCCGAACAACATAGACTAAACAACATGATACAGCTAGAACAATATGAGCAGGGCATGGACATGTAACCATGATGACACTATCATGCAACATGATGACATTATCATGCACCAACTTACTCCGCTCGGGTTATCTCGTAACCATCACATGCAACACTTACCAACCTCGGACATCACATGATCATCTCAGGATCAAATCAAGCTTGGTATAAACAATACCATAGTAATAATTATATTACCACAAGGAGCTTGATCTTTACCCATGCTTCTCGCACAACATCACGAATATCCAACAACTCGGTATCCTTGATACCACGGTGATCATCTCATGATCACGAACGGAACCACTCTTGGTTCAACGGGTTACCTCGTAACTAAACGGTGATCATTCCGGCGATCACAACCATCTTATCTCATCATAGAACTGTGGTTGTTATTAAGCACATTATTATTATTACTGTTGACTCACAGTGTGACCAACTACGAACTGGGCCCTTATCCGCGGGCACGGCTATCGATAGGTTTAATATACACTCTGCAGAGGTTAGTACACTGTACCCACACCACGAAACCCATGGCCTCACACTCTCATTCAGGTGGACCAACGACGTTCCGACAAAACTGATATACTGCCATGACACTCTCCCGGCCAGTCCGACTCACTCCCCACTGG
The DNA here is from genome assembly GCF_003073215.2 of Triticum urartu. Lineage (NCBI taxonomy): Eukaryota > Viridiplantae > Streptophyta > Magnoliopsida > Poales > Poaceae > Triticum > Triticum urartu. Next base: position 351,179,547 of record NC_053026.1, read on the forward strand.
GCTAGTCCTGGGTGGCCCCGTGTCTACCAAAGACACCAACGACCACCGTCGTGGCCAAACATAAACGGTCCCAAACAGGGACCTAGATCCATAACAACAACGGGCACACAAGGCTTATGTCTGCCTACCTAATCAGGGTAGCGCACACCCATAACCTTCCCTCATTGGAGGCACCGGCGAGGGGCACGACAATAGACCCAGTTAGGACCTTCCCATAAAGGTAAGCGTGGTTGCACCGGTCAGTTCGATATGGTGGCACCATGACTCAGCCAACAGTTGTTCAAGTTCAATTTAATCCAGTTAAACTTGAGTGCAATATGCTGAGCCATGATAAACTTAACATGACGCAATTACAAAGCATGAGCATGATATCAACATAAGCACGGGGTGCAACATAACTATCCACCATATCAACAATGAATCATATCCAACTGAGCATACCATAATGATGAGCATGAATATTACCAGTACAACACTACTCATAACATGACCATTAGCATCAACAATAAATACCATGCAAGAACTCATCAATAACATTACCGAGTAAACACTTAATCAACTAGCAGCAAAGGAACAATGCATATTAACAGTACTCGATAACCGACGTTAGTCATACCCCGAAGAACATGACCAACCCAATATGTACTACTATCAAGCATAACAATATGAAAGTAATACTAACAAGTAGTTCATGATGACACGGTGCAAGAAACATAGCATGATGGTAACCACCGATCCATAAGCATAACCGACATAACGACAGCAGTAGCAAAAAAATCATATAGTTATTAAAGATTCAAAATGAAAACCAATGCTACTGCATGGCTATCATGCAAATGGTGGTTGTGGCTTGCCTGGGATGGAAGAAATCACTGGGAAGAAGTGTGAGAAGCTCGCAGAAAGAATCGCCAGAAAATGTTCTCTCTCGGACAGGCTGATTAAGCGCAAGGGAAAAATGATCATCTTCAAAGAGTCAAACCATAGTTAAAATGAAACTAATAGAACTGGCTCGACGAAACGAAGAGGTGGGCTTTGGATTCACCTGATTTGGAGTTGTGTTTGAAAAGTTATAAAGGGTTGAAGTCTAGGGACCAATATGTGAATATTTTCATCACCAACAAGTCCCTAGCGGCTGAAAATAGAAAATGCCTTTCAGAGGAATACGTTTTCAGAGCTGAGAAAACGTATTCTATGCTGAAGTAGAACGAAAGTACGCTTTCCCGAGAGGAAAACATATTCTCAAGAATACGTCTCCACTTAACGTACCTGGGCCCAGGGGTGTGTGACTGGCACGTGGGGTCCAGGCGCAGGGGGAGGGGGCACAGGCGTTGTCTTTTTCCTCCCGCTCGCCCTGTTCCTAGTGTGAACAGAGGAGGAGCAGGGGAGGAAGCGGCCAAGGGTACGGCCGGCTCCATCGATCCCTGGCCCGGGCAAGGGCACCGGCGGGACCGCAGGGCTGCGCCGCACCCGTTCAGAGGAACATCAGCTACCGGGGAGGAGTGGCGGGCGCGGAGACGGGAGGCTACAGAGAGCTTTGGGCGGTGGCGCTGGCCTTGGGGATGCGTGACCAGGGGCACTCCGGCGAGGGGTAAGAGGTTGGGGCGGCTCAATGGGACGAGGGGGTCTAGTGGAGGTGGTGGGGAGATGAGGGGAGGCCTGTGGTGGCCGGGCCCAAATCGAGGCCGAGGCGGCCATGGAGGATGACGGCGACCAAGGGCGAGATCGGAGCACTCTGGTGGTCGAGGAGGCTTGGGGAGAGGCTGGTGAGGTGCGGAGGGGTTCGGGGATCCTTATATAGGCGCAGAGGAGGCTCTGGAGCTCACAAGAAAGCTTGAGCAGTGCTCTAATGGAGGTCAGTGGCTAGGCATCGCACGGGCATTGTTCTAGCGGCGCATTGATGGCGAACCAGGATGAGGAACCGATTCAGGGCAACGCAGTCGAGCACGGGCGAGCTCCTAGACAACGTTTAAGGTCGAGACGAGGAGGGAGTGGATGAGCATAGTGGCCGGAACGAGCCAGAGTGCGAGTTAGCCATGATGCAAGCGTGATCACCACACGCACTAGCGCAATCGGCGTGCTTTGGCGTGGTCGACCATGTCCAGTAGATGGACCTTGGTGCCCTTAGTCCAACTGAAGAAATAAATCGGTCCAGGGGTAAATAAGAGATTTGCACTTAGCTCCAAAGTGAATCAACAGGAAGGTGCTTCTAACTTGCTGTGGTTAATCCAGCTTGGTAACATGGTAAATAATTTGTCTGATGATGATCACACACTAAGGTGATGTTGATCACCAAAATTCAGACTAAGAGGAGGAGTTTAGATGAGGGTTGCTATAGAAACCACTACAATGGCCAGAATTAGGGATTTGGATGATACACTCACATGGAGAGGCAAGTTGAGCTGAAATTTGGCATAGAGGGGTTATATGATGATATTAAGCTTTTGTAAAAGTTTCATGCCATTTGGAAATACCACAGTGGCACTTGCTTCACAAAGCTTCATTCTAGACAGAAACTTGGAAAATTGCACAGGGCAATTGGATTAACCAATTGGGCTAAAATTTTGTGGAAGGAGTTGATATAGATAGAATCATGTCCTGGTAAAGTTTCTGCTCAATTGAAGCAATATAAAATATAGTTGCTTCACAAACTGAAAATCTGACCAGAAACTACGATTTGGGGATGGGCTCACATAGATGCGTTACATGAGCTCATATTTGGTGGAGAGTCATGACTTGATCATATGAAGGACCTTACAGAATTTCAACTTGTTTGGATATGCCTATCTTGTACTTCCTTCACGATCACTTCCCTCAGACAGGAACTTTGAAAATTTTCTCAGGAATATTTACTAGTAAAATTGAGTTGAGTTTTGGCATGAAGCAATTATTTGGACATGAAAAGATGTCCAAGAAATTCGGGTTGAATTGGGCAAAGATAAATAGCACTTGCTTCACAATGTGCCATTTAGGACAGAATAGGAAATGAATTTATTGAGCATGATGAGAAATATGGCCAATGAAATATTTTGCCATATTTGAGGAAGATATGACCCAAAAAAAATTATAAGAATTATTTGGGGATTTTTGAATGGGCAGAAATATAGGTTGCTTCACAACCTAGGGCAGATAGGGTTATTCCTTTAATAGGAAAAGGAATTTTCCTGAGAATAAGAAATTAGGGTTTGGTCATGAAGTGAAGTGACATGATCTTGGCAAGGTTTTGAGAATCATGAGTCACTTGGGAGAGGACATGAAGATGATTTCCCAGGTGGCAAGGCCACAGAACCTCTCCAAAAAGAAAAACAGAGCAAAAACCAATAATTCAAAAAGAAAAAGAAAAGGGCCAAAAACCAGGCTGTTACAAACCTCCCCCCCTTAAAGAAATCTCGTCCTCGAGATTTGGTTGCTCAGGGAACAAGTATGACTTTAGGACACCGTTTCCAACTCGAGTATCCTTTTTTCCTTTATTTATTGTTCCACCAAGAATTTCATATGATTTTCTTCCCTTGTTCTGGGTGGTTTGCTTCACCTTTCCCCAAGTCCTGACAGGTCTTTGCTCATATACCAATTTCTTTTTACTGGCGTTGATTCTCCATACCTGTGGTGATATCCAATGGATCTGAGCATAAATTTTCTTTTGGTCATGAAAACCCTTTTTACTTCTGTCATGGGGTTGCTTTTAAATAAATGCAGGCCTTCTGGTTTCAATAAATGCTGAGAATTAATCATGGCCATCTTTTGACGGGATCTCACTGCTCATAGGTGGTACTGATTTATTTTGATTTATTTTGATTTACCCCTTTGGTACCAATGATTCGACTGCCTTTTGCCGGGAGCAATATAACGGTGTATGGAGTTATAGCTGTGTCATACCTCAAATATTTTCATCTTGAGGCTGGCCTGACAGGGGCCGACGGACAATTGCTTTTCCTGACAGACTGACCATGTACTTGATTCCTTCGGTGAGTATATCGGGCCTGAGCTGATTATTTGGCTTTTGACTTTCTCATTTTGTCGGTATGCCCATTTGGATTTTCCACACTAACCATTCCAAGCGGGTCAGCGGGATATGAAATTCTTGTAAAACAGAGAAGGCCTCTGAGGGTATGCCTTGGGGGATCATATGGAATTACGGCCTCCAACTGATTTGGGTATCCAGACCCTGATGGTCGTGCAAAAACCATCATACCTTTGTGCTGTCGGGATCACCCTTTAACGGTCATAATTTTCTTTATTAGGATACCTTACTGAAATATCTTGGCCACACCTGTCCTTGATTCTTCGTATGACCCGGGATGTGATTAGTGCAATATTTTTGATGTCATTCCTTGTGCATGTTTTCTGACCTTGGTCCGCACACATATGACATATACCGGGGTTTGTAGCTATACCGAGCTCATTGTTGAGGCCAACCATACAAGAGTTCATGAGACCTCCTTGTTGGTGCGGGAATATTGGCCTTGGTGGCCACTGTCAAGACCGTTGATTCTGTGATGTCTTAACCAGATCTTATAGATCCTTGTATAAGATGTGTATCTCTGCTTATCTTCGTTTGCATGATTCATGAGGTTGGGGGATCTTTACTTTCCTTAGGTATATCTGTTGGATCCTTGCTATACCTTGTATGAGTGACTGATATGGTTGGGGATGCATGCTCACCATATGTGTAAGAATCATATGTGACCAAACACTTGATTCTTGAGGTAGGCATATGTTTTGACTGATTTGTGCTTCTGACCAAAAATATTGCAGATCTGATTCTTGAGCGGTACTGCCATACATTGGTAACTTATCATATAACCTCTGAGGACGGTGTATTAGTATGATACTGACGGGGCTCAGTGGCTCGGCGTATCTTGCTGAGGAAGACTTGTTAACTTCTGCTTGATGCATTAGTCTGGGTAGCGTGTAGAAGAAGGCTCAATAGCTCACACGAGAAGCTTGACCTGACTATTGTGCTGGAGAAGCCTGAGTTCCATACTTGAGAAGCTTCTCCTCGGGTTTTCTTGTTGAGAAAAATTCATTTCTGTCTATCAGAAGCTTTTACCGAGGTATCTTGCTGAGAAAGACCGGGTATCTTGGACTGGAAATTGTGCACATATCAGGCTGAGGAAAATCAAGGAGCCTTACATCATAAATTTCTTCTGATAGCGTGTGAAAGAATACCAAGTTTCTTACATCCAAAGCTTCATATTATGATATGCAGACTGAAATCCACACACACACACACATCCATAATATTCGGTGGCTGATTATTTGCTTGAGAAAATTTGTTTGACTTTCTTCCTTGAGCATATCACATTCTGACTTTATTTCGGATGATAATTTATCTCAAGCATCATGCATTGCCGAGCCAAAATTTTGTATATGATCCATACATTTGACTGAAAATGTACTATTGCTCTTGTACCTGACTTGTGTTGCTACTGACTTGATCATTACTGTTGTGAGGAATTTGTACTAATGTAGACTTGAGTTATCAGTACTATTGTGAGGAGTGCACACTAATGCAAAATTGATTATCAGTCTCAAAATCAGATATTCCCCATTTCACTACAGTCGGCTGAGAATTCCATTCGGTTTAGCTGAGCTTCCAAATATTTGAACTCCTTATTACTTCTTCGAGTCTGGTGTCAGTTGATGAGCAACTCTTTTTATAGGGAAAAAATAATGTAACACCGAGGCCCAAAAAGAAAGAAGCAAAAGAAAACTCAACTAAACAAAAGCACACAACAACAATCAATTCACACACAATCAATGTCACATATTACTGCTAGTCGCACAACATATGCATGCCTACTTAAGCACACAAATCTCGCGGGGTCTCTGGTTCTACGATCTAGCATGCTGTGACGATGTGCACGAGGACGAATAAACATGTGGAAGAATTGGTGTAAACAGCGCTACACCAAGTGCTAGCTTAGCTAGGTAGCAACATGGACTAGCTCGGAGGCGAGGATGCACTTGATAAACCTGTAGTGGGACACGAAGGTCGCAACCACATTATTATCAAGCGGACAGAAAAAGATCCGTACTCGTCCAAGGAATAGGATAGCGGGGGAAAACTGAGGCTGCTGTCATTTCCCTTTCTTGATAACTAAGATCATTAAGGGTTGCCAACATGACAAAATGAAGAGCGATTCGGGATAGAAGCATGTCCATCAACAAAACGATAGGCGGGGCTAAAGGAGGATATTGGCGAGATACCTGAGCACCAGTTTTGCAAATGTTGTCGGGATCACTTGGCATCACTCTACTGGGACAAAAATGACACCAAACACTGAAGAACGAGCAAGAAAAGAAAACTAGAGAAATGCAAAGGCTGAGCTGTAGTGGATCCGAACCGATGCCAGCTACACTCACCAGATAAACCGTTAGTAGCAAAATAATAAGGCTATACGCATGTTATGCAACAAACAAATGCAGCAACCAAATACAACAAACAAGATGGACTTTAAACTACCAATTTCTACCGGTTTCTACCGCTCGTGCTAACTAGGGCGTCCTACAGCTAGACCTGCTTTGATACCAAATGCTGTGGCACCCCGGCTTAGAGAAACTGGAACACCCCGTATTCCAGCCCAGAGATCGAGGAGAAGTCTTCTGGAATACGGCACTCCTTAGCATAGAACAAACCAGCTTTTATTATTACACGAATATGAATGCTTTTATTATTACACGAATATGAATACAAGGTCTCTGATATTACAAGGAATAACATCGGCACGGCGACACTACGCCATCCTTAGTTGCTCTATGCAAGCAGCAGAACAACTCGAAGCAGCGGAAAAACTTCTAGCAGCGGAACAACGACGACGGTGGTGAACTCCACTCTACAGGGACTCTGGCTAGAATGCTGATCCTAGCTCGCACGAACGGAAACCACGACAAGCAAGAAATCAAATCCGGCATGACCTGTGATACGTCTCCAACGTATCTATAATTTTTGATTGCTCCATGCTATATTATCTACTGTTTTAGACATTACTGGGCTTTATTTTCCACTTTTATATTATTTTTGGGACTAACCTATTACCGGAGGCCTAGCCCAGAATTGCTGTTTTTTGCCTGTTTTAGGGTTTCGAAGAAAAGGAATATCAAACGGAGTCCAAATGGAATGAAACCTTCGAAAACGTGATTTTCTCATCAGATAAGATCCAGGAGACTTGGACCCTCCATCAAGAAAGCCACGAGGTGCTCACGAGGGTAGGGGCGCCCCCTAGGGCGCGTGCCCCCTGCCTCATGGGCCTCTCGAAGCTCCATCGACATACTTCTTCCTCCTATATATATCCACGTACCCCCAAACGATCGGGGACGGGGCCAAAAACCTAATTCCACTGCCGCAACTTTCTGTATCCACGAGATCCCATCTTGGGGCCTGTTCCGGAGCTCCACCGGAGGTGGCATCGATCACGGAGGGCTTCTACATCATCATCCAAGCCCCTCCGATGAAGTGTGAGTAGTTTGCTTCAGACCTACGGGTCCATAGCTAGTAGCTAGATGGCTTCTTCTCTCTTTTTGGATCTCAATACAATGTTCTCCCCCTCTCTCGTGGAGATCTATTCGATGTAATCTTCTTTTTGCGGTGTGTTTGTTGAGACCGATGAATTGTGGGTTTATGATCAAGTCTATCTATGAATAATATTTGAATCTTCTCTGAATTCTTTTATGTATGATTGGTTATCTTTGCAAGTCTCTTCGAATTATCAGTTTGGTTTGGCCTACTAGATTGGTTGTTCTTGCCATGGGAGAAGTGCTTAGCTTTGGGTTCAATCTTGCGGTGTCCTTTCCCAGTGATAGAAGGGGCAGCAAGGCACGTATTGTATTGTTGCCATCGAGGATAACAAGATGTTTTTTTATCATATTGCATGAAACTATCCCTCTACATCATGTCATCTTGCTTAAGGCGTTACTCTGTTTTTAACTTAATACTCTAGATGCATGCTGGATAGCGGTCGATGAGTGGAGTAATAGTAGTAGATGCAGAATCGTTTCGGTCTACTTGTCTCAGATGTGATGCCTATATACATGATCATACCTAGATATTCTCATAACTATGCTCAATTCTGTCAATTGCTCAACAGTAATTTGTTCACCCACCGTAGAATACTTATGCTCCTGAGAGAAGCCACTAGTGAAACCTATGGCCCCCGGGTCTCTTTCTCATCATATCAATCTCCATCACTTTACTATTGCTTTGATTTTACTTTGCTTTTACTTTATTTACTTTGCATCTCTATACCAAAAATACCAAAAAATATATTATTTATCATCTCTATCAGATCTCACTTTCGTAAGTGACCGTGAAGGGATTGACAACCCCTAAGTGCGTTGGTTGCGTTGAGCTATTGTATTTGTGTAGGTACGAGGGACTCGAGCGTAGCCTCCTACTGGATTGATACCTTGGTTCTCAAAAACTGAGGGAAATACTTATGCTACTTTGCTGCATCATCCGTTCCTCTTCGGGGAAATGCAACGCAGTGCTCAAGAGGTAGCAAGAAGAATTTATGGCGCCGTTGCCGGGGAGTCTGCGCAAAAGTCAACATACCAAGTACCCATCACAATCCCTATCTCCTGCATTACATTATTTTCCATTTGCCTCTTGTTTTCCTCTCCCCCACTTCACCCTTGCCGTTTTATTAGCCCTCTCTCTCTCTATCCTCCCTCTCTATTTGCCTCTTTTGCCCGTTTGCTCTTGTTTGCTCGTGTGTTGGATTGCTTGTTTGTCGCGATGGCTCAAGATAATACTAAATTGTGTGACTTCACCAATACCAACAATAATGATTTCCTTAGCACTCCGATTGCTCCTCTTACCGATGCTGAATCTTGTGAAATTAATACTGCTTTGTTGAATCTTGTCATGAAAGATCCGTTCTCCGGCCTTCCTAGTGAAGATGCCGCTACACATCTTAATAGCTTCATTGATTTGTGTGACATGCAAAAGAAAAAGATGTCGATAATGATATTGTTAAATTGAAGCTATTTCCTTTTTCGCTTAGAGATCGTGCTAAAGCTTGGTTTTCATCTTTGCCTAAAAATAGTATTGATTCATGGAACAAGTGCAAAGATGCTTTTATCTCTAAGTATTTTCCTCCCGCTAAGATCATCTCTCTTAGAAACGATATTATGAATTTTAAACAACTTGATCATGAACATGTTGCACAAGCTTGGGAGAGAATGAAATTAATGATACATAATTGCCCTACTCATGGTTTGAATTTGTGGATGATTATACAAAATTTTTATGCCGGATTGAATTTTGCTTCTAGAAATCTTTTAGATTCGGCCGCGGGAGGCACTTTTATGGAAATCACTTTAGGAGAAGCTACTAAACTCCTAGATAATATTATGGTTAATTATTCTCAATGGCATACTGAAAGATCTACTAAAAAGGTGCATGCGATAGAAGAAATTAACGTTTTGAGTGGAAAGATGGATGAACTTATGAAATTATTTGCTAATAAGAGTGTTTCTTCTGATCCTAATGATGTTCCCTTGTCTACTTTGATTTAGAATAATAATGAATCTACGGATGTGAATTTTGTTGGTAGGAACAATTTTGGTAACAACGCGTATAGAGGAAATTTCAATCCTAGGCCTTACCCTAGTAATCCCTCTAATAATTATGGTAATTCCTACAACAATTCTTATGGAAATTATAATAATATGCCCTCTGATTTTTAATATAATATTAAATATTTTATTTCTTCGCAAAAGAATTTTAATGCTATGATTGAAGAAAAATTACTTAAGATTGATGATTTGGCTAGGAATGTTGATAGAATTGCTCTTGATGTTGATTCTTTGAAACTTAGATCTATTCCACCTAAGCATGATATCAATGAGTGTCTCAAAGCCATGAGAATTTCCATTGACGAATGCAAAGAAAGAACCACTAGGATGCGTGCTAAGAAAGATGCCTTTATAAAAACGTGTTCTTCCAGTTCCTATGAAAATAATGATGAAGATCTAAAAGTTATTGATGTGTCCCCTATTAAATCTTTGTTTTGCAATATGAATCTTGATAATGATGGGACTGAATATGATCCACCTTTACCTAGAAGGCGTTCTAAGAATTCAGAATTTGTTGATCTTGATGCTAAATTTGATAAAAGTGGGATTGAAGAAATTAAAATCCTAGATGTTGCTAAACCCACTATTACGGATTTCATGGAATTTAACTATGAAAATTGCTCTTTGATTGATTTTATTTCCTTGTTGCAATCCGTGCTAAAATCTCCTCACGCTTATAGTCAAAATAAAGCGTTTACTAAACATATCGTTGATGCCTTGATGCAATCTTATGAAGAAAAACTTGAATTGGAAGTTTCTATCCCTAGAAAACTTTATGATGAGTGGGAACCAACTATTAAAATTAAAATTAAAAATTATGAGTTTTATGCTTTGTGTGATTTGGGTGCTAGTGTCTCCACTATTCCCAAAACTTTGTGTGATTTACTAGATTTCCGTGATTTTGATGATTGCTCTCTAAACTTGCATCTTGCGGATTCCACTATTAAGAAACCTATGGGAAGAATTAATGATGTTCTTATTGTTGCTAATAGGAATTATGTGCCCATAGATTTTATCGTTCTTGATATAGATTGCAATCCTTCTTGCCCTATTATTCTTGGTAGACCTTTCCTTAGAACGGTTGGTGCAATTATTGATATGAAGGAAGGAATATTAGATTTCAATTTCCATTAAAAAAGGGCATGGAAAACTTCCCTAGAAAGAAAATAAAATTACCATATGAATCTATCATGAGAGCCACTTATGGATTGCCTACCAAAGATGGCAATACCTAGATCTATTCTTGCTTGTTGTGCCTAGCTAGGGGTGTTAAACGATAGCGCTTGTTGGGAGGCAACCCAATTTTATTTTATTCCTTGCTTTTTGCTCCTGTTTAGTAATAAATAAATTATCTAGCCTCTGTTTTGGTTGTGTTTTTTGTGTTTAATTAGTGTTTGTGCCAAGTAGAACCGTTGGGAAGACTTGGGGAAAGTCTTGTTGAACTTGCTGTAAAAAACCGAAACTTTAGCGCTCACGAAAACTGCTGTAATTTTTATTTGGAAAGTTCTATTTATTTAATTATTTCTGAAGATGATTAATAGATAAATTCCTCACGTCAAGAAATTTATTTTAGAATTTTTTGGGTTCCAGATCTTGCGCTAGCTACAGATTACTACAGACTATTCTGTTTTTGACAGATTCTGTTTTTCGTGTGTTGTTTTCTTATTTTCATGAATCTATTGCTAGTAAAATAGTTTATAATCCATATAGAAGTTGGAATACAGTAGGTTTAACACCCATATAAATAAAGAATGAGTTCATTACAGTACCTTGAAGTGGTCTTTTGTTTTCTTTCGCTAATGGTGCTCACGAGTTTTCTACTTTAAGTTTTGTGTTGTGAAGTTTTCAAGTTTTGGGTAAAGATTTGATGGATTATAGAACAAGGAGTGGAAAGAGCCTAAGCTTGGGGATGCCCATGGCACCCCCAAGATAATCTAAGGACACCTAAAAGCCAAATCTTGGGGATGCCCCGGAAGGCATCCCCTCTTTCGTCTACTTATATCGGTAACTTTACTTGGAGCTATATTTTTATTCACCACATGATATGTGTTTTTCTTGGAGCGTCTTTTATGATTTGAGTCTTTTCTTATTAGTTTACCACAATAATCCTTGCTGTACACACCTTTTGAGAGAGCCATACATGATTTGGAATTTGATAGAATATTCTATGTACTTCACTTATATCTTTTGAGCTTTATAGTTTTGCTCTAGTGCTTCACTTATATCTTTTAGAGCATGGTGGTGGATTTTGTTTATAGAAACTTTTGATCTCTCATGCTTCACTTATATTATTTTGAGAGTCTTAATAGCATGGTAATTTTCTTAAAGTCCTAATATTCTTGGTATGCAAGATTAATAATAAAACTTTCGTATGAGTGTGTTGAATACTAAGAAGAAATTGATGCTTGATAATTGTTTTGAGATATGAGGATGGTGATTTTAGAGTCATTCTAGTTGAGTAGTTGTGAATTTGAGAAATGCTTGTGTTAAAGTTTGTGATTCCCGTAGCATGCACGTATGGTGAACTGTTATGTGATGAAGTTGGAGCATGATTTATTTATTGATTGTCTTCCTTATGAGTGGCGGTCGGGGACGAGCGATGGTCTTTTCCTACCAATCTATCCCCCTAGGAGCATGCGCGTAATACTTTGCTTTGATAACTTCTATATTTTTTTCAATAAGTATATGAGTTCTTTATGACTAATGTTAAGTCCATGGATTATATGCAGTTTCCTTCCTTCCACCATTCCTAGTGTAAGTGCATCTAGTGCCACCCCTAGTTGGTTTTGGAGTATTGACGACAAACCTAGTTGAGGGACTAATGTGTTTGTGAGAATTGCAGGAAAACACAGGTAGAAGTCCCTCATTGATTCGGTTTCACTACCAGAGATGACCCCTAAAAATGTACGAAGACATTGAAGACAATGGTGGTTTATGAAGATATTCATATTGAAGACAATGACATGAGAAGACTCCCTATGAAGCTTTTGGAACTCGAAGACCTAGATCCTTCGTAGTTTTATTTCATTCATGTTGTGTCATAGGAACCACCGTACTGTTAAGTGGGGTCGAAGAGAACCAGTCAGAATGACTGAAGTGATGCCAAATTCAAATCCTATGTCTTCGAGCGAAGACTATGAGAGAAAATCTTGTCCAGAGTCAGACAAGTCAGCTTTACTTGTAGCCCAAGTAAAGTTGCCGTGTGAGTTCGAAATCCGACCGTTGGTACACGTGTCAGTTCCTTAGTGACCCAGGGTCATTTCGGACAGATCAGGTCGGGTTGCCAAGTCTATAAATAGTCCACCCCCCACAACCTTAAATGGTTGGCTGCTCAGATTTCAGTGCACGGCTTTTGTCGTTTGAGAGCAACCCACCTCGAAGCCTTTGAAAGAAAATCCAGTGAGGAGAAAAGCCCTAACCACCCAGAGCCAGAGTAAATTGGGCATCACTTAAGTCTTCGTGCTGTGTGATCTGAAGACTTATTACACTTGAGGACTGTGCATCCTCCAGACGGTTAGGCGTCGCGTTCTGAGCATCCAAGAGAAATTGTGGATTGCCAGTGAACGAGGTCTGTGAAGGTTTGGGAGTCTACCTTGAAGACTTACCAGAGTGATTGGGCGAGGTCTGTGTGACCTTAGCTCAAGGAGAAAACGGTGAGGACTGGGTGTCTTGGACTAAGTGTCCTTGACTGGGTGTCCGGGACTGTGTGTCCTTTGGTTTAAATACCTAGCCGCTCCAACCAGACGTACAGTTGTCACAGCAACTGGAACTGGTCCAACAAATCATTGTCTTCAACGTGTCACTGGTTTCATCTTCACTTCCTTCACTTACAGTTATTCATTGTGAAGCCATTGCATGCTTGCTTTATCTTTTGTCTTCACAACATGAATGTATGATCTGTTCGGCTTCATAACTCTCTTCCTACCTGATCCTTATTACACTGAAGTTGTTTGTCATTGTGCTTTCACTCTATTGAATACATGACCATGGCTGGCCTAGTGTAATCTAACTTCCGCTGCATAGTAATAGGCATAATCTTCACTGTTTGTCTTCATAACTCTCACGTTTTGAAGACTTTCATAAAAATCGCCTATTCACCCCCCCTCTAGTCGATATAACGCACTTTCAATTGGTATCAGAGCAAGGTGCTCCCTTGTTCTGTGTGATTCGGTTTAACCACCTGGAGTTTTAGCTATGTCGACTGCAGGGATAATCAAAGTCTCCGCTGCTTGCCCCGTCTTCGATGGAACTGAATATCCCTACTGGAAGAATAAGATGCGCATGCATCTTGAAGCCATTGACATCGACCTATGGTATGTCGTCGAGAACGGCGTTCCCAAGGCTGGAGAAGGTGTCACTGCTGCTGATGTCAAGAAGTTCACTCAACTGGACTCTCACTGCCAAGAATATCATATGTGGTCATCTGACCAAAGGACAGTATGGCCGTGTGAGTGCTTTGAAGACATCCAAGCTGGTCTGGGACTGGCTCCTCAAAAGGTCAATTGAAGGCATCTCAACCCAAAGAGATCAAAGAATCAGTGTCCTTCGCAATCTCTTAAACCGCTTTAAGCGAAATGACAATGAGAATGTACAGCACACATTTGACCGGCTCACTGACATCACAAATGAGCTTCAAGCCCTCGGCGCCACTGAGATCACCAAACATGAAATCGTCAAGACGTTGCTGAGATCACTTGATAGTTCGTTTGACATCCGGGCCCTGATGATTCAAGAACGTCCTGATTTCAAGACACTCGATCCGTCTGACATACTTGAGAGGCTCAACACACATGAGTTTCAGCTCTCTGAGAAAAGAGATATCTACGGTCCAAACTATGGGCGAACTCGAGCCTTGAAGGCAAAAGCTGTCTCCTCATCTGAAGAAGAATCTGACTGCAGTTCTGATGATCCTGAAGACATTGGAAGAGAACTTGCAATGCTAGTGAAGAAGTTTCAAAAATTCACCAAGAAGAAAGGCTTCAGAAAATCTTCACGATCAAGCTCAAGGAATGATGAAGTTTCTGCTCATGACTACAAGAAGAAAACATGTCACAAGTGCAAGAAAACTGGACACTTCATTTCTGAGTGTCCACAGTGGGACAATGAGAACAGAAGGAAGAAGAAGAGCAAAGAATACGATTCTGACGACAAGAAAAAGAAGAAATTCTCAAAGTCTTCTTCCAAGTCTTCATCAAAGTCTTCATCACACAAGAAGAGCTCATCTGGCAAGGCACGTGCGTTTGTTGGAAAGGAGATGGATTCAGAGGAGGAGTCCGCATCTGAGGAGGCAGAGGTGGAGTCTGAGGAGGAGTCTGATTCTGGCATTGCGAGTCTGGCTACAGCATACGTCGCCAAGTCCATCTTCAACACTGAAGACAATGACTGCATCACCGACACCGACGCAAATGACAAGAACGACTCCACTCCTACCTACTGCTTCATGGCACGCGGTGCCAAGGTAAACACACGCACTACTCGCTATGAAACATCTAGTGACGATGACTCTGAATGTGATTCAAAACCAGCTACAAAACACTTGCTAAAATTGCAACTGAACAACAGAAAGCTATGGAACATATTCAAAAACTGTTAGACAGAAGCGATGATCTGTTGGGTGCTGAAATGACTCGATCTGAATCCTTAATTGAAGACATAAAAAACCTTCACGTTAAGTATCAGGAACTTGAAGATCGTCATGATACTCTCTCAACAACTCATGAAAAGCTTTCCTATGATTATCTTCAAAGGAAGCAAGAACTTGAGAAATTGAGGGTGGCTCATGAAGATCTTCAAAAGGAAAACGAGTCACTTCGCGCTGAACAGATCAGTCCCGCTCAGGAAGGATTTGAACCACCATGTCTTAAATGCATTGAGCGTGATAATGCTGCTTCTATTGCTGACTGTTCCACTGCTACTACTGTTTCAATATCTTCAACTGTTGATGTGGTAACTAACCCCTCTGCTGAGGATACCACTGCTATTGCTGATGAGAATGCTAGGTTGAAGACATTGCTTGAAACAGGGATGTACAAAAGTCTGAAAGGGCATCAGACATTATGTGATGTCCTTAAGAAGCAGATTCTGAACCGAAACCCTAGGAAAGAGGGTGTTGGGTTCGTGAGGAAATAATGCAGATGGGTCTTACTGGAAACCTGAGCAGTACCCCAAAACCACATGGGTTGCTGCAAAGGAATCCTCAGCAGATCCATCCAATCTGTCTGGCTTCACTTTTGCTAACCCAATTATCATTGATGAATCCTTTGATGCAAACTTATATTGTTTAAGAATCAGAATGGTGAAGTGTTTGCAGGTACATTGGTACTAACTGCAGGAATGGACCGCCTATGAAGAAGATCTGGGTTCCGAAAACATGTCTGGAAAATCTTCCTGTGAATGTCTTCATGACACCTCACTTGAAGAAGACAAACCTCAGACCAAAGGCTTCATATGGTCCAAATGCTTCATACAAACAGGGGACTCACCTGAGTCGCACTAACGCAAATGTTTTGCAGGGGAACCATACTCAGGCATATGAATATGAGAGTGGTTCATCGAACCGTCATGTTCATATGACCAAAAATTATTCTGCTTATTCCTATGAGTATTATTGTCCACCTGCTAGACTGTTTGCTAAGGTTTCAAAGCCAAAATTCTCAGATGCTGCACTTAGACTTATAGCTTCTAAGCCACCCTTGAAGATGTGGGTGGTTAAGAAAGCTTAACTCTCTTTTGCAGGGAAAGGTCTCCAGCACAAAAACAAAATCTTCTGATGCTATTGCTGGGGACCATTAAAATCTTGTGGGGCGCAAGATAAACTGCCCAATGGCATCATTATGTACTTCGTTCCTGAATCGCATGCTATTCTCCCCATTAGTCCTAATTTGGATCTAAGTTTTCATAACCCACTGGTTCGTCAAATGTTTATGCTTCACAACACTCTTCGTTAAGGCTATCCCCCTAACTGCACTGTAGGGTACGACACCAGCGACTTCAAAGTCTTCAGAATGGATTATTGATAGTGGGTGTACAAATCACATGACTGGCAGAAGAAGCCTTCTTATGGACTCAACTTTACGTCCATCGACAGAGCCACATCATTCGCTGACTGGTAAAGTAAGATGGGTCTTAGGTAGAGTTGCAATCTCAGGATCAAACATGGATAAAGTCATGCTTGTTGATCCCTTGCTTCAACTTATGTCTGTTCAATGCTTTGCGATTTGAATATGATTGTAATGTTTGGCAAATATCGCTGCGGTGCTAATGGAATCTGACAAATCTCTAGTGTTTGAAGGGTATAGGAAAGGTGATTTGTATTGTGGTAGATTTCTCAGCCAGGACCACAACTTGCAGTATGTCTTTCTTGCAAAAGCTTCAGAATGCTGGCTTGGCATCGAAGGCTTGGGCATGCTGGCATGAGGAACCTCCACACCCTTGCGAAGGAAAAAGCACGTCAGGCATCGAGGCGTCAAGTTAAGAAAAGTCACTTATGCGGTGCCTTGAGAAGCAGGGAAGATGGACAAGGGCAAAACATCCTTCGAAGAACAATCATGACCACTACTCAACCCTTCGAACTGCTTCACATGGATCTTTTCGGTCCCACTCACTACACAACTTTTACTACTTCTGCATGCCTCTATGGCTTCGTAATTGTTGATGATTATTCTAGATATACTTGGGTGCACATAATCCTTTACAAGACTGAAGTGCAGGATGTCTTCAGACGCTTCGCAAATCGAGCTATGAACAATTTTGGCGCCAAGATAAAGCACATCAGAAGTGACAATGGCACTGAATTCAAGAACACTGGCCTTGATACATATCTGGATACCTTGGGCATCACACATGAATTCTCAGCTCCATACACGCCACAGCAGAATGGCATCGTCGAACGCAAGAACAGAACACTCATTGAGATGGCCAGAACAATGCTAGATGAATACAAGACTCCAAGAAAATTCTGGACTGAAGCCATTGATACTGCATGCCAATACAATCAATCGTGTTTATCTTCACAAGCTTCTGAACAAGACATCCTATGAACTCCTAACTGGCAAGAAGCCAAATGTCAGTTATTTCAGAGTATTTGCGCAAAATGCTGGATCAAGGACCCACACCACACCTCAAAGTTTGCCACCAAAAGCACATGAGGGCTTCATACTGGGATATGGAAAGGATTCGCACTCCTACAGAGTCTTCAACCTCTACCACTACAAAGTGGTTGAAACAGTGGATGTGCGGTTTGATGAAACCAATGGATCACAAAGAGAGCAATTGCCAAATGTGCTAGATGAAGTTCCAGCAAATGAATCAATCAAGCTTATGGGAACTGGAGAAATTGTACCTTCTGAAGCTCAACCTGAAGAAGAACTTATCATCTCACACTGATCCACATGAAGACAATGCTCAGCCTGAAGATATACCTTCAAATGACCACATAGATCAGCAAGAGCAAAGTCTTCACCCCACACACCCTCGTGTTGCAAATGAAGTACAAATTGACAAAATACTGACAGCATCAATGCACCTGGTCCACTCACTCGTTCAAGGGCAACTCAGCTAACAAACTTCTGTGGGCATTTCGCATTCGTCTCAATATCAGAACCCAAGAAAGTTGAAGAAGCCTTCATGGAACCTGAATGGATTCAAGCTATGCAAGAAGAGCTTCAACAGTTTGAGCTGAATAATGTATGGGAACTGGTTAAGCGTCCTGATCCACGGAAGCACAACATAATAGGCACCAAATGGATATACCGCAACAAGCAAGATGAGCATGGTCAAGTTGTCAGAAACAAAGCTCGTCGTTGCTCAAGGATATACTCAAGTGGAGGGCATTGACTTCGATGAAACATTTGCTCCTGTGGCTAGGCTTGAAGCCATACGCATACTGCTGGCCTATGCAAATCATCATAACATACTTCTATATCAAATGGATGTGAAAAGTGCCTTTCTCAATGGCAAGATTGAAGAAGAAGTGTATGTTGCACAACCACCTGGCTTTGAAAATCCAAAACATCCTGATATGGTATACAAGCTCAACAAGGCACTGTATGGCCTCAAACAAGCCCCTAGGGCCTGGTATGATACACTCAAGTACTTTCTGAAAAGCAAAGGCTTCATACCTGGTTCCCTGGATCCCACTCTTTTCACGAAGACATATGATGGTGAACTGTTTGTGTGCCAAATATATGTGGATGACATTATCTTCGGCTGCACCAATCAGAAGTATAGTGAAGAGTTTGGATATATGATGCAAGAGCAATATCAGATGTCCATGATGGGGGAGCTGAAGTTCTTCCTCGGTCTTCAAATACGGCAACAACGCAACGGCATCTTCATATCTCAAGAGAAATATCTTAAAAGAGTGCCTGAAGAAGTTCGGTATGCAAGGCTGCAAAGGCTTCACAACACCAATGCCAGCCAAGCATCATCTGGGTCCCGACGATAATGGTAAAGAGTTTGATCAAAAGGTATACCGCTCCATGATTGGGTCTTTGCTTTATTTATGTGCATCTAGGCCAGATATCATGCTTAGTGTTTGCATGTGTGCTCGATTTCAAGCGACACCAAAGGAGTCGCATCACTTAGCTATGAAGCGAATTCTTCGATATTTGGCTCACACCCCAACTCTAGGATTATGGTATCCAAAGGGCTCAGAGTTTGATCTGGTTGGATTTTCGGATGCTGATTATGCTGGTGACAAAGTTGATCGCAAATCTACATCAGGCACATGTCATTTTCTAGGACGATCACTTGTATGTTGGTCTTCAAAGAAGCAGAACTGTGTATCTCTCTCCACTGCTGAATCTGAATACATTGCTGCTGGATCTTGCTGCACTCAGCTTCTGTGGATGAAGCAAACACTCAAGGATTATGGCATTCATCTGAAGCAAGTGCCACTTTACTGCGACAACGAAAGCGCCATCAAGATTGCCAACAACCCAGTTCAGCACTCGAAGACAAAGCACATTGAAATTCGTCATCACTTTCTCAGAGATCATGTTGTGAAGGAAGACATTGATATCATACACGTCAACACTGAAGAGCAATTGGCAGATATCTTCACAAAGCCCTTGGATGAGAAGAGATTTTGCAAGTTACGGTGTGAGCTAAATATCTTGGAATCCTCAAATGTCCTGTGATCAGGCACACATCCTAACACTTATGCATATTGATGACTTAGATGTGCAACACACGAAGTAGCGTATATCTTCAATCAATGAAGACATACATTCTAAGTGTGAATACATTAATGTGGAATTTGACTTCGGAGCGCCACGATAATTGTGCGCCGTGTCTGGGTCTAATACTTCCTATACGGTGGGTAACGCCACCACCAAACGTTCCATTTTGAAGTGTTTCTCTCATGGCGTCACCTCTCAATGTCTTCACAATTGGTTTGGCTTCATTCTCTGTATGTCTTCATGATTATCTTCACTGCGTTGATTATATGGATATATATGTACTGATGTTCTGTCCTCTACAGCATTCACTTATAGCTATGTCTTCTTGGTTGAATCTTTTGAACTAAGTGAATGTGATCGGACCCTAACCTCTCTATGCTTTCTATCTCAGACTCTATCTCTCCAAGTCATATGCATTCTGTTGAAACTGTCGAATGTCTTCACTGTGTCCTTGTCAGCCGAAGACATTGAGACAACCATAAAAGTCAGTTTTAATGCTCATTCCTCCACATAAGATCCGGAGAAGCAGGAACGACCGCCCGATAATTTAGGCGTGCGTGGGACGTGGAACAAATCCCAATCGTCCTCTAACTGGCCACGCGTGCCTCAAATGCGAACCGCCAGGGGTACCTGCGTAATAGCGCAGTGCCGCCTCTATCCCTATAAATATACGATTCACTGCGGTCATTATCTCCTTCTTCCACCCTCGCACGAACCCTAGCGCCACCGCTAGCACTCGACGACGCCGGCGACGAAGCGCTTCACTGCCGCAACCTCTCCGACGCCGTTTTCACGCCGACAGCGGACATCACTTTCTCCGCCGTCGCCGTAGGTGTCTTCCGTCGCCATGTTAGGGCACGGAGGATCGAACTGCTCGGCCTCAACTCTCACTTCGTCTAGCAGTTCCAAGTGTGGTAAATAAAACCTCTTTTTACAGCTTCTTTTGATCCTACAGTTCAGTCACTTTCTGCCATAAGAAGTTTCTCTTCACACCAGTTAAATCTCTCGCTGCATCTCATAACATGCCTAGTATATTCACTTGTGATTCATAAAGTAGTTAGATTCCTCACTTGTACTGATCTATGGGTTCGTACAAATCTGGAACCAACTTCTTATCTATAAGTGAATGTCTTCGCATAATGAGGTCAATGTCTTCTAAACCGATTTATCTTCAAAATCTTCTGAGAATGCATATGACCTCTTCCCCTTCCCTCGCACCTTAATGCTGTCACAAGTACATGTCCGTGGGAGAATCCTTTGGTTCTCATAGTCTGCATTCATTTGCAGAGTACTTGCAGCATCACATCAACTCGCCTGAAGCCAGTTCTTGCAAAAGGAAGCCTTTGAAGCCTTTGAACATCTTGAAGCCTTCCAAGTTATTCATGGCTTCAGAAACAGCAGCAAGGAAGGGAGGAAGACAGCGACGTGGTGAAACATCCAAAGATCTGCCTGATGAATTGGCAGAAATGTACAAAACTGATCCTGAAGAAAGCTATGGTCAGCGCAAGACACGAATCCAATGGATTCGAAGATATTGGGCAGAGCAATGGTTCCACTACCGCTTCGTCACTCAGGAATATGCGGAGAAGTGCGCCATCAAGAGACCTTGGGGAGATGTATTATACAAAAATCTCGTACCCAGGTCCAGAGACGAAGCCATTGCTCAAGGCTTCTATCCATGCATGGTGAGAGGACCACAGCCAGCTGAGGCACATCCGTCATCACTTCTCTGGTGTCGCGATGATAATCTCTTCAAGCGCAACTTTCAGTTTGCACAACAGTCAGCAAAGATAAACAAGAAGAAATTTGGGCTTGACTTCAACCCTGGTCCCTCCTCACCAAGGGCAGATGGCACACGCAACGCCGATCCCAATATCATCGGGCCGTATGCCAATCTTGCAGGCCTCATCACTCGCATCCTAGTCCAAGGGACTGCTGTGAATGACCCTCCAGCAGATACTGAGTCAGATGACGCCCCTGCTACTCCGAAGCCAAAGCAGAAGAAGCCAAAAGCTCCAAAAGCTTCAAAGCCAGCCATTTCTCCCAAGATCGCAAGAGTGAAGCCTTTAGCAACTGCACCTCCTGAAGCCAGTGTGCAGTCAGAAGGCTTATCACGAGTGTCCAAGCCCCAAGAAGCCAAGAAGCCTCAGCCACACATAGGCAAAGAGCTCACAGCTGCTGACATTCTGCGCTGCGAAGCCATTGATCTCTCAAGCGATGAAGATCTTGGAGATGATGCTCTTGAGCAGCTCATCAAGAGCAAGGAGGAGGCTGAAATCTTCAACAATCTGCCTCTGTTTGATGTCGCCATCATCCACAACTTCATCGATGAATGGTTTGACACACCAGACATAAGCTTCAATGATCTGCAGCTACCCATAGGCCTCAGCGTTGCCTTTCAAGGTGCAATTGCTTCAGAACTTGCAATAGCCCAGCGCATTGTAGAACTGAAGCAGAAAATTGATTATGAAAAAGCTCAGTTCAAGAAGCACGTGGCCAAGCTCAGTGTGCAAGAAGTGAAAAACTTCAAAACCATGTTGCATGAGCTGAAAGAGAGCTTCCTGAAGACGCGTGCTGAAGCTCAAGGCTCGCGAGAACGCATGAAGACTTTGGCTGATCACTGCGTGTAGGCCTACAATGAGGCAGAAAAGCGCAAGGCGCTTGGACGTCTCGGCATTGACCCCAGGATGGCCGCGAAGAAGAAAAAGAAGGCGGCTGTGCCCAAACCTGAAGTGCCAAGGTCAGAACCTAA
This sequence comes from Triticum urartu, assembly GCF_003073215.2. Lineage (NCBI taxonomy): Eukaryota > Viridiplantae > Streptophyta > Magnoliopsida > Poales > Poaceae > Triticum > Triticum urartu. The sequence continues at coordinate 351,202,053 of NC_053026.1, forward strand.
AGCTCCGATTGTCTTCCCCGCTGCAACGACTGGCTCGAAGCCAAAGAGTCAATCAACCGCCTCACAGCACAAGAAGACACGGACTGCAGAGGCTAAAGCTAAGAAGAGAAAACATTCTGAAGCCTGTCCCTCTGAACCCATCATCAAGAAGCGCAAGACAAAGAAATCTCGGGCTGCTCCCACAGAGCCCCTGATAGTTGAACCACTCTGCGTCCGCTATCCTGACGCAGATCGTCAGTTGACAGTGCATGAGCCTGCTTACATAGAGGCTCCGTACGCTGAAGACATTCCAGCAGCCAACCCCAATGCTGCTGAAGACATTGATCCCCAAGACAATGTGCAAGGTGATGCAGCCCTTCCTCAGCTTGAGACAAGCGAACAGATCAGTATTGGTCGTCCATTGACACCAATCACACAAAATGCGTCGTGGGCAGATAGCCCACAGGAGGAAGATGAGCCCCATCCCACTGCAACTCCACCAGCGCCTACACTCCATAGGCTTCGCAAAGGGCCAAGGGCTCAGGCTGCTGAAGACATTCCGGCTGCATCAGCCGAAGAGCAAGCAAAAATACCACAAGCTCCAACTCCCCCGCACCAACAAGAAGCAGTTCTCAAGGAGAACGTGCCTGAAGCTGAAAATGTTGAGGCTGCCACAAACAACGCCGAAGCAAATGTGGAGCCCTCCCCAACAACAGCTTCAGAAGACACCGAAGCTACTGCTCCTGAACATTCTGTGCCTGAGTCTGCTGCCGGACCACAATTCAACTATCATATTACGCACAGGCCCCAGGTCCAGAAGCCGATCCCACGACTACCAAGGTTCCCAGGTCCTACATCAGCTCCTGGTTCCTTCAACATCAATGGCTTCAGGGCAGATAACACGTTTTTCGACCGCTCCAAGAACCCTTATTCAAGGGAACGGATTGTATCAGATAGGTTCTAGAGCCATCAACAGCGCAGCTATTATTCATGCATCCTCTACAACCAAGGCCGCATCTTTCCTCACAAGCGCCTTGAGGTTGAAGCTGTTGCAGGTCTGCCTGGTCTGGAAGAAGCACTGGATTGCTTCAAGCAAGTGGGTTTGCTGCCATTTATCACTGACGAAGAGCACTGGAACGAAGAGCTTCTGCTCCAGTTCTATGCCACTTTGCATATCAAAGGCTATAACAGAGATCCGAAGACATGGATCCTGGAGTGGATGACAGGCAATATCCATCATGAAGCCAATGCTTTCGACCTAATTGAGCTTACCGGCCTTCCCACTCCTGGCGAATTCTTTGAAGAAGGGTGCCAACTCCATGCTGAAGCAATTGAGAGCATATTTCAGCGTCCTGAGCCAGATATGAGTCAGATGCTCTCAATGATGATGCCATTTCCTCCAAATGCACCCTATCCAACTAGGTTCTTCGTTGAAGACTTAGAGTACCTGCCCAGAACAATATATCATATCATAAGGCGGACTCTGGCCTGTCAAGGGACACTCTCGATATGCAACGATTGATGGTGCAATGAAGACTCTCATCTTCTGCATTCTTCATGGCAAATACTTCAATGCACAGGATCTCTTCATCCGTCAATTTGCAGCATCTGCTTCAGAACTGTTTGGATTAAAGTTTTATGCTCCTTGGGTTATGAGGCTGATCAAGCTTCACTCTGCAATCTCCTATCAACCCTCAGCCCGCAATCATAGAATATTTTTGCCAGATGTGGACACATCTGCTGAAGCAATATATCCAGAGCCGGCCAAGCAACCACTAAGTCTTCAGAATGCAGAACACCAGAGCTTCACTCAAAATATTGAAGGTGTTGAAGCTCTCTCCCGAGTGTATCCAATGGCTGGCACCACATGTGCCCCTGCATCAACTGAAGCCACCAACAGCACAGCTGCAAAGAGACCCAAGAAGCGCGCTCGTGCACTCACTAACAGAGAGCTTCTTGTGGCTCTTCACCAAAAGCAAGATAGGCATCACGACTGGCTCAAGAGGCAGATGAGAAGCATCATGCAAGACGTCAATCGCATCAGAAATATGGCAACCAAGAATGCATTTGTCACACACGAGACCTGTCGCCGCACTTGGAAGGGCCTCACCATGATGTGCCCTGAAGCTGAACTGCATGAGGATGGCTTCACAGAGCACTTCAAATTTGACTCCACGCCTCCAAGAAGAGCGGTGATGCGCAGCACACCATCACTTGAAGAGTCAGAGTTCTCTTCTTCTGCTACCACCGTGTCTGCCCGGATTATTGAAGAAGAAGACGACGCGACATCATCTCCACCTGCTTCAACGCGCGTCGAATCTGCACCAAGCTCGTCTGCACCGCCGCCAAACAACTCCACCGACCCTGCTGCGCCTGGGAACGCGTAGAAACCTCTATGTCTTCAAACCTTTTTGGTCATCACTGACAAAAGGGGGAGAAGCATATGATGGTAATAGTCTTCAAGCGGATCACTATGGGCGGGTGCCTTCATATTTTTGCTACATTTTGCTTCGTGCTTACAACTCCCGTTTTTTTGCTACATTTGCTTCATTGAGTTGTAACACTTAGCCTTGATGGTCGTCTGCTACCTGTTTGTCACTCCGTGTTGCGACGATAAATTCCGCACTCATCTCATTCTGCAGACGTCCATTTTCCATTATGCATGTCATTATCTTCATATACTTTCACATGCATAGTGGATTGTCATAAGTTGAAGTGGATCTCCACAAGTACAACCTGCCATGTGCATTTGCATTCAAGAAGCAAATTACTTATATGCACATCTTCAGGGGGAGCCCTTGCAACTTATGAAGACAATTCTTTTACAATTTCGCAAATTATGTTTCCTGTTGAAAACTTCAACTAGTTTGTCATCAATCACCAAAAAGGGGGAGATGTAAGTGCATCTAGTGCCACCCCTAGTTGGTTTTGGAGTATTGACGACAAACCTAGTTGAGGGACTAATGTGTTTGTGAGAATTGCAGGAAAACACAGGTAGAAGTCCCTCATTGATTCGGTTTTACTACCAGAGATGACCCCTAAAAATGTACGAAGACATTGAAGACAATGGTGGTTTATGAAGATATTCATATTGAAGACAATGACATGAGAAGACTCCCTATGAAGCTTTTGGAACTCGAAGACCTAGATCCTTCGTAGTTTTATTTCATTCATGTTGTGTCATAGGAACCACCGTACTGTTAAGTGGGGTCGAAGAGAACCAGTCAGAATGACTGAAGTGATGCCAAATTCAAATCCTATGTCTTCGAGCGAAGACTATGAGAGAAAATCTTGTCCAGAGTCAGACAAGTCAGCTTTACTTGTAGCCCAAGTAAAGTTGCCGTGTGAGTTCGAAATCCGACCGTTGGTACACGTGTCAGTTCCTTAGTGACCCAGGGTCATTTCGGACAGATCAGGTCGGGTTGCCAAGTGTCTATAAATAGTCCACCCCCCCACAACCTTAAATGGTTGGCTGCTCAGATTTCAGTGCACGGCTTTTGTCGTTTGAGAGCAACCCACCTCGAAGCCTTTGAAAGAAAAATTCCCAGTGAGGAGAAAAGCCCTAACCACCCAGAGCCAGAGTAAATTGGGCATCACTTAAGTCTTCGTGTCTGTGTGATCTGAAGACTTATTACACTTGAGGACTGTGCATCCTCCAGACGGTTAGGCGTCGCGTTCTGAGCATCCAAGAGAAATTGTGGATTGCCAGTGAACGAGGTCTGTGAAGGTTTGGGAGTCTACCTTGAAGACTTACCAGAGTGATTGGGCGAGGTCTGTGTGACCTTAGCTCAAGGAGAAAACGGTGAGGACTGGGTGTCTTGGACTGAGTGTCCTTGACTGGGTGTCCGGGACTGTGTGTCCTTTGGTTTAAATACCTAGCCGCTCCAACCAGACGTACAGTTGTCACAGCAACTGGAACTGGTCCAACAAATCATTGTCTTCAACGTGTCACTGGTTTCATCTTCACTTCCCTTCACTTACAGTTATTCATTGTGAAGCCATTGCATGCTTGCTTTATCTTTTGTCTTCACAACATGAATGTATGATCTGTTCGGCTTCATAACTTCTTCCTACCTGATCCTTATTACACTGAAGCTGTTTGTCATTGCGCTTTCACTCTATTGAATACATGACCATGGCTGGTCTAGTGTAATCTAACTTCCGCTGCATAGTAATAGGCATAATCTTCACTGTTTGTCTTCATAACTCTCACATTTTGAAGACTTTCATAAAAATCGCCTATTCACCCCCCCTCTAGTCGATATAACGCACTTTCACCTAGCCTCTCTAATACCGCACACTTTTCGCCGGTATCATACACCCACCAAATACCTTCCTCAAAACAGCCACCATACCTACCTATCATGGCATTTCCATAGCCATTCTGAGATATATTTCTATACAACTTTCCACCATTCCGTTCATTATGACACACTCCATCATTGTCATATTGCTAGCATGATCATGTAGTTGACATCGTATTTGTGGTAAAGCCACCGCTCATAATTCTTTCATACATGTCTGTAACACCCCGTATGTAACTTGCCATAATTGTATTCCTACTCCTGCCGTTTCCGGCACTAAGTTATGATATTTTCTCATTGTCGGGTTTTTGTCTCGTGTTGTTTTGTCTTTTTCATGCATCTCATATCATGTTATCATGTGCATCGCATTTGCATACGTGTTCGTCTCATGCATCCGAGCATTTTCCCCGTTGTCCGTTTTGCATTCCGGCGCTCCTATGTCCTCCGATGTCCCCTTTTACTTCTTTTCGTGTGCAGGTGCTAAACTTTCTCGGATTGGACCGAGACTTGCCAAGAGGCCTTGGTTTACTACCGGTAGACCGCCTGTCAAGTTTCGTGCCATTTGGACTTCGTTTGATACTCCAACGGTTAACCGAGGAACCGAAAAGGCCTCATGTGTGTTGCAGCCCAACACCCCTCCAAAGTGGCCCAAAACCCACCTAAACCCCCTCCATCACCTAGATCGTTCGATCACAACCGCGTGGCCAAAAACCGGGCTCAATTTGGAGCCTCCTAGCTCCTCCTACCTATAAAAAGGTCCTCCCCTTCAAAATCCCGGGTCATTTCGCACCCTAACCCTAAAGTCTGCATCTCCGCCGCCGGACATGTCCGCCACCTAGCCGGACAGATCGCCGCCGCCCACTCCCGTTGCGCCACGTGGCAGCGCGCCCACATCGCCGCCGCCGGCCCGCTCAGCCCGCGCGGGGCCCTCCCCGGCCCGAAGCCGCGCGCCGCCCGCGCCATCGCCCCGTCGCCGTCTTCGCCCGCACCGGTCGCCGCACCTCGCCCCGCTGCCGTCCGTGCCCGCCGACGCTGGCCAGCTCCTCCCGCGCCGGCGCAGGCCACCGCCGCCGTCCGCGCCCGTTGGCGACGCCGCTCCCCGCCGCGGTCGCGCCACCGCACCTCGCCGACCTCTCCGGCGAGCTCCTCGTCGTCCCCCACTCCAGCCTCCTCCTCTCCGGCGACTCCCGCTCCGGCCATCGCGTGAACAGCTCCGGCTACGAACCTTGATGTCCGTGCCCCGATCTGGATCCAGATCTGGAAACCCTAACCTTGGTTGACTTTTTGCCCTCGTTTTCAGTAATTTTTGCATACTTCATCATGTCATAACTCTGCAACCGTGGCCCCGTTTCGGGCGTGTAGCATATCAAATTGTTCGTCTCAACGAGTACTTCATTTCATCTCATTGCATCATGTTCATTTGAGCTCATCTTGATGCCCTAAATGCTGTTGCAAGAGTGCTAGTTTATATTAATTTTAGATCCGTATCAGCAATTGGACTTTTGTCATTTTTGCCATGATTGATGTGTGCCTCCTATGAACTTGAGCCCTACATGTGTTTTTAAGTATGCCATGCCATCTTTACAGGGGTGTATGCCATGTATTTTTTTGATCTCTATGGTGACTAGCACAAGCATGCAAAGTAGCTCTCATAATGTTGCTGATTTCAGGAACTTAGAAATCTTCCAAGTCTTTTTCCTGATTATATTTTTATGCCATGTATTCTTGTTGTTACAGAGTGATCCATGCCTCTTTTGAGCATGATCAGTAAGGATGTTTTGTAGATATTGTTGTGCTCTTTCCATCCATGTCTTTTTTTGCAATTATGGAGCACCCTAGCTTGAGTCAATCGAGCTCTAATTTTGCTATAAAATGTTCCTGGCAGAATGTTTACGTGTTAAGCATTTTTTGTTGTTGTAGTTGATCCATGCATGCTATGTTGTTGTTCTTGCCATGTTTAGCTTCCATGCCATGTCTACTTGCTGGGTGTATGCTTATTTTGTCTTGCAATGCCTCGTGGTGAGTGCATCGAGCTCGTAAACATGCCTACTCAATATCTGTTTTGCCTTGTTCCAGTTTTCTACTAAGTCTGAATCTGTTAATGTAAGTTGCTATGTTCACATGGTTGCCATTGTATTTTATGATCCCTTTTGGCTTATGGTCATTAAGGGACTTTTCTTGTATGCTTTGAGTAGCTTCATGCCATGCCTTGCTTTGCCATGATATGTTCCTGTAGCATGTTGTTATCTTGCTCTAAACATTGCTTCCTGATGTTAAATTCCTGGCATGTTGTTATTTTCACAAAGTTTGTAACCTGATATCTTTTGCACTTTTTCCATGCTTGTTTGAGCCTGCTATTGAGTGAATTAGCCGTAGCTCAGTGTTCATCTTTTGTCAAGCATCTTGAGTGGATCCCTTCCATGTGATTTGTTGTTATGTTTGATTGCAGTAGCTTGTTGTTCTTGATGCATTTAGATGGCTTCGTGCTGTTAATCGCAGTTCGGTGCCATATTTGTTTTGCTTGCCATTTGCAAACCGTGCTCCTGATTCTGGTGATCTTTATATCGATTTCGACCGAAATCAACTCATCTTTCCAGTGGCACTCTTGGTTTTCCAAGTTGAGGCCAGGTTCAATCTTTCCCTTCTGAAACATGCATATGCATTGCATATCACATCCCGCATATCATGCCATGTTTTGCATCATGTTGTTTGTGCATTGCACGTGGTTGATTGTGTCTCTGTTTGCTTGTGTTCTTGTTTGGGTAGATCCGGGAGATGAGTACGCTTACGAGGAACCCGTTGAGTACGCTTACGAGGATCAAGCTAACGTCTACTCGGAGAACTTTGCAGGCAAGATGACCATACCCTCGAAATCACTTCTATCTTTGCTTGCTAGATGCTCGCTCTTTTGCTATGCCTATGCTACGATACCTATCACTTGCTTATCATGCTTCCCATATTGCCATGTCAAACCTCTAACCCACCTTGTCCTAGCAAACCGTTGTTTGGCTATGTTACCGCTTCGCTCAGCCCCTCTTATAGCGTTGCTAGTTGCAGGTGAAGATTGGAGTTTGTTCCTTGTTGGAACATGTTTATTGTTGGGATATCATTATATTATCTTGTATATTTTAATGCATCTATACACTTGGTAAAGGGTGGAAGGCTCGGCATTATGCCTGGTGTTTTGTTCCACTCTTGCCGCCCTAGTTTCTGTCATACCGGTGTTATGTTCCTTGATTTTGCGTTCCTTACGCGGTTGGGTTATAATGGGAACCCCTTGACAGTTCGCCTTCAATAAAACTCCTCCAGCAATGCCCAACATTGGTTTTACCATTTGCCACCTAGCCTCTTTTTCCCTTGGGTTCCGCGGACTCAAGGGTCATCTTTATTTTAAACCCCCGGGCCAGTGCTCCTCTGAGTGTTGGTGCAACCTGTCAGCTGCCGGTGGCCACCAGGGGCAACTCTGGGCTGGCCTATCGGAACCTTGGACAATCCGGTGTGCCCTGAGAATGAGATATGTGCAGCTCCTATCGGGATTGGTCGGCACATTCGAGTGGCTTTGCTGGTTTAGTTTTACCATTGTCGAGATGTCTTGTAACCGGGATTTCGAGTCTGATCGACTTGTCTTGGGAGAAGGAATATCCTTCGTTGACTGTGAGAGCTTGTGATGGGCTAAGTTGGGACACCCCTGCAGGGATTTGAACTTTCGAAAGCCATGCCCACGGTTATGGGAAGATGTGAATTTGTTAATGTCCGGTTGTAGAAAACCTGTAACTTAACTTAATTAAAATGAATCAACAGAGTGTGTGGCCGTGATGGTCTCTTTTCGGCGGAGTCCAGGAAGAGAACACGGTCTCGTGTTATGCTTGAACGTAGGTTGTTCTAGGATCACTTCTTGATCATAGTTCATCGATCGTGCCTTTGCCTTCTCTTCTCGCTCTCATTTGCGTATGTTAGCCACCATATATGCTAGTGCTTGCTGCAGCTCCACCTCATACCTTTTACCCCTACCTATAAGCTTAAGTAGTCTTGATCGCGAGGGTGTGAGATTGCTGAGTCCCCGTGGCTCACAGATTACTTCCAAAACCAGATGCAGGGACCGATGATACCGCTCCAGGAGATTCGTCTGAGCTCAAGTGGGAGTTCGATGAGGACTCAGGACGATACTACATTTCCTTTCCAGACGATTAGCAGTGGTGCCCAGTTGGGGCGATCGAGGACTTTGTTGCATTTGGGGTTGTTCTTTATTTTGGTTCCGTAGTCGGACCTTGATTGTATCTGGATGAATGTAATGATATTTATGCTATTGTGTGACGTGGTGAGTGTAAGCCAACTATGTATCTCTTCTCCTTATTCATTACATGGGTTGTGTGAAGATTACCCCACTTGCGACATTGCTTACAATGCGGTTATGCGTCTAAGTCGTGCTTCGACACGTGGGAGATATAGCCGCATCGTGGGCATTATAAGTTGGTAATCAGAGCCTTCCCCGACTTAGGAGCCCCCTGCTTGATCGAATCGTTGGCATTGTTGAGTCTAGAAAAATGTTTGAGTCATTTAGGATTGTATATATCGGAGAGTAGGATTCTTTTTACTCCTCAGTCCCTTCGTCGCTCTGGTGAGGCATTCCGACGTAGAGTTTTGACTCTTCTCTTCTCAAATTTTACTAAAATTTTTTTAGGATCATGCGGGTATCTTGGAATCATTCCGATGGTTTTTTGACGAGAACATTGTTCTTGGTTCCTCCTGACATTTAGGGGTTGTGGCAGTGTCCCGGGGAGTTGAGCTCCGAGGTGTTGTCGTCACAATTTTATCGTTGCAATTCTGGAATACCTAAGTTTCGCCGACATCGAAAATCTCTTTTATGCAGTTGTTGGTGAGAGAACCTCGACACCACCTAGTACTGGGGCGGGAGTTCGGGAGTATCGCCATAACTCGTATAAAGGATGCTTTTCGAAGGTTGAGGTAAATGATTTCCGAAGGTTTCTTGGTTATGTGTCGAAGGATGGATACAGCTGGATGTAGGATTTGCTAGCTTTGGGTGAGATATTATGCTTCCCCTGTATCCCCAACACCTGATTGCATAACCGTGAAAATTCCGGAGTTTCATAGGTGGGAATTCTTGTAGCTCTAGTATTTCTTCCACAAATATTTGGTTTGGGATTGGGTAATCCTCACCAAGTATTTGTTCTTGTCCGTACCTTGTTGTTTTATTCATCTACCTTTTTCTGAGTGGCTTCTCAATTTATGGAAGTGTGACCATTTCAATTGGAATGCATTCATTCATTTGGTTCGGATGTTAAGACTATATGTTGCAATTTCAATCCATTGATTCAGCTTGAATATATGTCTGTCAAGATGCTAACGGATGTCACCCTCTTCAGGATGGCTCCTCCAACGCGTCAGAATCTTGAACCGCCACCACCACCTCCACCTCCGGAGGTATGGCAAGCTGTGATGGCCGCTACCAATGCAAACACGCAGCTGATCATGCAACTCTTACAAGAGCGCAACCAAGGGAATCAAGGCCATGACAACAATCAGAATCAGTTTGCTACACTCAACCAGTTCCTCGCTATCCAGCCAAAGACCTTCAGTAACTGTGTCGAAGCAACGGACGCTGATGATTGGCTCGTGGATATCTGCAAGCATTTCGAGTGCAGCAACGTCAGGCCTGAGGACTTTGTCAAGTTTGCCTCATTCCAACTCAAAGACCAAGATGCTGAATGGTATCAGCAATACAGAGATTCCAGAGGAGGTCGTGTGATTACCTGGGATGAATTCCGTCAAGACTTCAAAGCTCACCACATTCCTCCGAGTGTTGTTGAGAGCAAGCGTGAGGAGTTCCGCAATCTGAAGCAAGGCAGCTTGTCTGTTTACCAGTATAACATCATGTTCCAGAAGCTCGCTCGTTTTGCTAAGCAAGACGTCCCTGACGAGAAGAGCATGATTTATCAGTTCAGAGGTGGCCCTAGAGAAGATCTCCAACTAGCTCTTGTGCTTTTCGAGCCACAGAAGTTCGATGAGTTTTACAATATGGCACCGAAACAAGAGACTGCTCAACTCAAGTGCGATGCTTCCAAGAAGCGAGTCAGGGATGCAACTTCTTGTTCCTCCTCAACTCAAGTGGCAACTAAGCAGCAAAAGTATTGGTTGCCTCCTCCTCCTCTGTTCCGTCAGCCTTATCAGCAGAAGAGCAAAGGTGGCAATGGATCTTCCCACCCACCCAACCCAGGCTTTCAGAACAAGACTTCGTCTCAAGTTCCAAGATCAAGTGCTCCGTATTACCGTCCACTCTCGGAGGTCACGTGCAACAAGTGTCAGCAGAAGGGTCACTATGCCAACAAATGCTTCAATCAGAGGCGTCTTCCTCCTCCTGTGAGATCTGCCAGTACCGCAGTGATCAAGCATAATCCCAAGCACGCCAACGTCAACATGATGAACGCAGCTCAGGCAGAGGACTCGTCAGATGTGATAATGGGTAACCTTCCTGTTAATGATATTCCTGCAAAAGTTCTTTTTGACACTGGTGCATCGCATTGTTTCATCTCGAGACCATTTGCATCTAAGCATGAGTTGGCTCTCAAAGTTTTGCCTAGACCGTTAGCAGTTGTCTCTCTGGGTAAACGCATGAATGCTAACTCCATGGTTCCGGATGTTACTATCACGATGGGTGACTACAAGTTTCTGTCTTCTCCTACTGTTCTTGGTGACTCGGATATTGATCTTATTCTCAGAATGGACTAGCTTTCTAAGCACAAGGCTCAACTTGATTGTGCTGCCAGGCAGATTCAATTGACACATTCGTCTGAGGATGTAATCGTCTTTGCCGCTCGGGATGATACCATTCAACTGTTTTCTCTCAATGAGAAGGGCAAGCTGGATGCCATCTCTCATATTCCAGTCGTTTGTGAATATCAAGACGTCTTTCCAGAAGAGCTTCCAGGAATGCCTCCGCACCGGCCAGTTGAATTTGTCATCGATCTTGAGCCTGGCACGGAACCTGTTTGCAAACGTCCTTACAAGCTCGGACCTGAAGAGTTGAAGGAGCTGAAGAAACAACTCGATATTCAAGAGCGAATGGGTCTCATCCGACCAAGTTCTTCTCCATGGGGTTGTGGTGTTCTTTTGTCAAGAAGAAGGATGGAACGGACCGACTTTGTGTCGACTACCATCCATTGAACAAGAACACCATAAAGAACAAGTACCCACTTCCCAACATCAATGAGCTTTTTGAACAACTCAAAAGTTCTCAAGTATTCTCCAAGCTTGATCTCCGTATGGGCTATCATCAGATTCGAATTCGTGAAGAAGATATCCCCAAGACAGCATTCAGAACAAGCTATGGTTCATATGAATACACTATCATGTCTTTCGGCCTTGTCAATGCACCTCCAACATTCTCTCACGTGATGAACTTTATCTTCAACGCCTACACAAATGACTTCGTCTTGGTCTACCTCGATGACATTTTGGTCTTTTCCAAGAACAAGGAGGATCATGCCAAGCACTTGAGATTGGTGCTGGATAAACTCAGAGAACATCAGTTCTATGCGAAGTTTTCAAAGTGCGATTTTTGGCTCGATGAGGTTCTCTACCTTGGGCATATCATCTCCGCCAAGGGCATATCAGTTAATCCTAAGAAGGTGTCTGCAATTGTGAATTGGGAACCACCTCAGAATGTGAAGCAACTCCGCAGCTTCCTTGGGCTCGCAAGCTATTGTCGAAGGTTCATTGAGAACTTCTCTAAGACCGCGAAGCCTCTTTCCAACCTTCTCTAGAAGCATGTGAAGTATGTCTAGTCACCTGAATGTGACATCGCTTTCAACACCCTGAAAGAGAAGTTAGTAACAGCTCCAGTTCTGACTCCTCCTGATGAATCCAAACCGTTCGAGGTTTTCTGTGATGCTTCCCTTCAAGGTCTTGGTGCAGTGTTGATGCAAGAGAAGAAAGTTGTGGCCTATACCTCTCGCCAGTTGAAGCCCAAAGAAAAGAACTACCCCACTCATGACCTCGAGTTGGTGGTAGTTGTCCATGCTCTTTTAACATGGAGACATCTCTTATTGGGAAGAAAACTGGACATCTTCACTGATCACAAGAGTCTCAAGTACATTTTCACTCAGCCAAACCTCAACCTCAGGCAGACTCGTTGGGTCAAAATGATTCAAGAGTATAATCCGATTATTGAATATACTCCAGGCAAGGTCAATTTAATTGCTGACGCATTGAGCAGGAAGGCTTACTGTAACAGTTTGATTCTCAAGCCTTACCAACCAGAGCTTTGTGAAGCTTTCCGCAAACTCAATCTTCAAGTTGTTCCTCAAGGATTCCTCGCCAACCTCCAAGTCTCTCCTACTTTGGAAGATTAGATTCGTGAGGCTCAACTTCTTGATGCTATGGTGAAAAAGGTGAAGATTGGGATTGCCAAGAGTCAACCCAAGTACAAGTGCTATCGCCTTGATGACAAGGATACTCTATTCTTCGAGGATCGCATTGTTGTGCCTAAAGGTGACCTTCGTAAAGTCATTATGAACTAGGCTCACAATTCACTCCTCTCTATTCACCCTGGAACTAGAAAGATGTACCAGGACCTCAAGCAGTCGTATTGGTGGAATCGAATGAAGCGCGAGATTGCTCAGTTCGTGAATGAATGTGATGTCTGCAGAAGAGTGAAAGCAGAACACCAATGACCAGCTGGTCTCCTCCAACCTCTTGCCATTCCAGAATGGAAGTTTGATCATATTGAGATGGACTTCATGATGGGATTTCCAAAGTCCAAGCGTGGCAATGATGCTATCTTCGTTGTCATCGACAAGCTCACTAAAGTGGCTCATTTTCTTCCTATCAAAGAATCTATCACAGCAGCTTAGTTGGCAGAGCTATATACCTCCAGGATTGTCTCCCTGCATGGCATTCCGGAGTTGATATCTTCAGATCGTGGCAACATCTTCACCTCCAAGTTCCAGGATTCTTTTCATAAGGCCATGGGCACCAACATTCGCTTCAGCACAGCTTTTTATCCCCAAACCAACGGCCAAGTCGAGCGAGTCAATCAAATTCTTGAAGATATGCTTAGGGCATGTGTCATCTCTTTCGGTATGAAGTGGGAAGATTGTCTTCCATATGCCGAGTTCTCCTACAACAACAGCTTGCAAGCAAGTTCGGGCAAGGCCCCATTCGAGTTTCTCTATGGCAGGAAGTGCCGTACTCCTCTTAACTGGTCAGAGACTAGTGAACGCCAACTTCTTGGCAATGACTTGATCATAGAGGCTGAAGAAATGTGCAAAGTCATTCATGAAAATCTCAAAGACGCGCAATCGCGCCAGAAGAGTTACTATGATAGCAAGCATTGTGACTTGGCTTTCAAGATCGGAGACCATGTCTACCTCCGCGTCTCTCCAATGAAAGGTACTTGTCGCTTTGGTATCAAAGGGAAGCTTGCCCCTAGATACGTGGGTCCTTTCAAGATCATTGGCAAAAGAGGCGATCTCGCTTATCAACTTGAGCTTCCATCCAACTTTGCAAACATGCACGACGTGTTTCACGTGTCTCAACTCCGCAAGTGTTTCAAGACTCCTAACCGCACCGTCAACTTTGAAGAGATTGATCTCCAAGAAGACCTGTCTTATAACGAGCGCCCTGTTGCTATTCTTGGAGAAACTGAGCGCAAGACTCGCAACAAGTCTATCAAATTCCTGAAAGTCAAGTGGTCACATCATTCCGACCGTGAAGCCACATGGGAATGCGAGGATCACCTCCGTTCTGAGTACCCGGAGTTTTTCCAGTCCTAGATCTCGGGACGAGATCCTTTCGTAGTGGTGGAGTGTTGTAACACCCCGTATGTAACTTGCCATAATTGTATTCCTACTCTTGCCATTTCCAGCACTAAGTTATGATATTTCCTCGTTGTCGGGTTTTTTTCTCGTGTTGTTTTGTCTTTGTCATGCATCTCATATCATGTTATCATGTGCATCGCATTTGCATATGTGTTCGTCTCATGCATCCGAGCATTTTCCCCATTGTCCGTTTTGCATTTCGATGCTCCTATGTCCTCCGGTGTCCCCTTTTACCTCTTTTCGTGTGCAGGTGTTAAACGTTCTCGGATTGGACCAAGACTTGCCAAGCGACCTTGGTTTACTACCGGTAGACTGCCTGTCAAGTTTCGTGCCATTTGGACTTCGTTTGATACTCCAACGGTTAACCGAGGAACCGAAAAGGCCTCGTGTGTGTTGCAGCCCAACACCCCTCCAAAGTGGCCCAAAACCCACCTAAACCCCATCCTTCATCTAGATCGTTCGATCACGATCGCGTGGCCGAAAACCGGGCTCAATTTGGAGCCTCCTAGCTCCTCCTACCTATAAAAAGGTCCTCCCCTTCAAAATCCCGGGTCATTTCGCACCCTAACCCTAAAGTCTGCATCTCCGCCGCCAGACATGTCCGCCACCTAGCCGGACAGATTGCCGCCGCCCACTCCCGTCGTGCCACGTGGCAGCACGCCCACATCGCCGCCGCCGGCCCGCTCAGCCCGCGCGGGGCCCTCCCCGGCCCGAAGCCGCGCGCCGCCCGCGCCATCGCCCCACCGCCGTCTTCGCCCGCACCGGTCGCCACACCTCGTCCCGCCGCCGTCCGCGCCCGCCGATGCCGGCCAGCTCCTCCCGCGCTGGCGTAGGCCACCGCTGCCATCCGCGCCCGCCGACGACGCCGCTCCCCGCCACGGCCGCGCCACCGCACCTCGCCGACCTCTCCGGCGAGCTCCTCGTCGTCCGTGACTCCGACCTCCTCCTCTCCGGCGACTCCCGCTCTGGCCACCGCGTGAACAGCTCCGGCTACGAACCTCAAAGTCCGTGCCCCAATCCGGATCTAGATCTGGAAACCCTAACCTCGGTTGACTTTTTGCCCTCATTTTTAGTAATTTTTGCATACTTCATCATGTCATAACTTTGCAACCGTGGCTCCGTTTCTGGCGTGTAGCATATCAAATTGTTCGTCTCGATGAGTACTTCATTTCATCTCATTGCATCATGTTCATTTGAGCTCATCTTGATGCTCTAAATGCCGTTGCAAGAGTGCTAGTTTATATTAGTTTCAGATCCATATCAGCAATTGGACTTTTGTCATTTTTGCCATGATTGATGTGTGCCTCCTATGAACTTGAGCCCTACATGTGTTTTGTAGTATGCCATGCCATCTTTACAGGGGTGTATGCCATGTATTTTTGTGATCTCTGTGGTGACTAGCACAAGCATGCAAAGTAGCTCTCGTAATGTTGCTGATTTCTAGGACTGAGAAATCTTCTAAGTCATTTTCCTGATTATATTTTTATGCCATGTATTCTTGTTGCTACAGAGTGATCCATGCCTCTTTTGAGCATGATCAGTAAGGATGTTTTGTAGATATTGTTGTGCTCTTTCCATCCATGTCTTTGTTTGCAATTATGGAGCATCCTAGCTTGAGTCAATCTAGCTCTACGTTTGCTATAAAATGTTCCTGGCAGAATGTTTACGTGTTAAGCATGTTTTGCCTAGGTTGTTGTAGTTGATCCATGCATGCTATGTTGTTGTTCTTGCCATGTTTAGCTTCCATGCCATGTCTACTTGCTGGGTGTATGCTTAGTTTGTCTTGCAATGCCTCGTGGTGAGTGCATCGAGCTCGTAAACATGCCTACTCAATATCTGTTTTGCCTTGTTCCAGTTTTCTACTAAGTCTGAATCTGTTAACGTAAGTTGCTATGTTCACATGGTTGCCATTATATTTTCTGATCCCTTTTGGCTTATGGTCAGTAAGGGACTTTTCTTGTATGCTTTGAGTAGATTCATGCCATGCCTTGCTTTTCCATGATATGTTCCTGTAGCATGTTGTTATCTTGCTCTAAACATTGCTTCCTCATGTTAAATTCCTGGCATGTTGTTATTTTCACAAAGTCTGTAACCTGATATCTTTTGCACTTTTTCCATGCTTGTTTGAGCCTGCTATTGAGTGAATTAGCCATAGCTCAGTGTTCATATTTTGTCAAGCATCTTGAGTGGATCCCTGCCATGTGATTTGTTGTTATGTTTGAGTGCAGTAGATTTTTGTTCTTGATGCATTTAGATGGCCTCGTGCTGTTAATCGAAGTTCGGTGCCATATTTGTTTTGCTTTCCATTTGCAAACCGTGCTTCCGATTCCGGTGATCTTTATATCGATTTCAACCGAAATCAACTCATCTTTCCAGTGGCACTCTTGGTTTTCCAAGTTGAGGCCAGGTTCAATATTTCCCTTCCGAAACATGCATATGCATTGCATATCACATCCCGCATATCATGTCATGTTTTGCATCATGTTGTTTGTGCATTGCACGTGGTTGATTGTGTCTCCCTTTGCTTGTGTTCTTGTTTGGGTAGAGCCGGGAGATGAGTATGCTTACGAGGAACCCGTTGAGTACGCTTACGAGGATCAAGCTAACGTCAACTCGGAGAACTTTGCAGGCAAGATGACCATACCCTCGAAATCACTTCTGTCTTTGCTTGCTAGATGCTCGCTCTTTTGCTATGCCTATGCTACGATACCTATCACTTGCTTATCATGCCTCCCATATTGCCATGTCAAACCTCTAACCTACCTTGTCCTAGCAAACCATTGTTTGGCTATGTTACCGCTTTGCTCAGCCCCTCTTATAGCGTTGCTAGTTGCAGGTGAAGATTGGAGTTTGTTCCTTGTTGGAACATGTTTATTGTTGGGATATCATTATATTATCTTGTCTATTTTAATGCATCTATACACTTGGTAAAGGTTGGAAGGCTCGGCCTTATGCCTGGTGTTTTGTTCCACTCTTGTCGCCCTAGTTTCCGTCATACCGGTGTTATGTTCCTTGATTTTGCGTTCCTTACGCGGTTGGGTTATAATGGGAACCCCTTGACAGTTTGCCTTGAATAAAACTCCTCCAGCAATGCCCAACATTGGTTTTACCATTTGCCACCTAGCCTCTTTTTCCCTTGGGTTTCGCGGACTCAAGGGTCATCTTTATTTTAAACCCCCGGGCCAGTGCTCCCCTGAGTGTTGGTCCAACCTGTCAGCTGCCGGTGGCCACCAGGGGCAACTCTGGGCTGGCCTATCGGAACCTTGGACAATCCGGTGTGCCCTAAGAACGAGATATGTGCAGCTCCTATCGGGATTTGTCGGCACATTTGGGTGGCTTTGCTGGTTTAGGTTTACCATTGTCGAGATGTCTTGTCACCAGGATTCTGAGTCTGATCGTATTGTCTTGGGAGAAGGAATATCCTTCGTTGACCGTGAGAGCTTGTGATGGGCTAAGTTGGGACCCCCCTGCAGGGATTTGAACTTTCGAAAGCCATGCCTGCGGTTATGGGCAGATTGGAATTTGTTAATGTCCGGTTGTAGAAAACCTGTAACTTAACTTAATTAAAATGAATCAACAGAGTGTGTGGCCGTGATGGTCTCTTTTCAGCGGAGTCCGGGAAGAGAACACGGTCTCGTGTTATGGTTGAACGTAGGTTGTTCTAGGATCACTTCTTTATCATAGTTCATCGATCATGCCTTTGCCTTCTCTTCTCGCTCTCATTTGCGTATGTTAGCCACCATATATGCTAGTGCTTGATGCAGCTCCACCTCATACCTTTTACCCCTACCTATAAGCTTAAATAGTCTTGATCGTGAGGGTGTGAGATTGCTGAGTCCCCGTGGCTCACAGATTACTTCCAAAACCAGATGCAGGGACCGATGATACCGCTCCAGGAGATTCGACTGAGCTCAAGTGGGAGTCCGATGAGCACTCAGGACGATATTATGTTTCCTTTCCAGACGATCAGTAGTGGTGCCTAGTTGGGGCGATCGGGGACTTTGTTGCATTTGCGGTTGTTCTTTATTTTGGTTCCGTAGTCGGACCTTGATTGTATCTGGATGAATGTAATGATATTTATGCTATTGTGTGACGTGGCGAGTGTAAGCCAACTATGTATCTCTTTTCCTTATTCATTACATGGGTTGTGTGAAGATTAGCCCACTTGCGACATTGCTTATAATGCGGTTATGCCTCTAAGTCGTGCTTCGACACGTGGGAGATATAGCCGCATCGTGGGCGTTATAATGTCACTCTTGATTCATTGCACATCCTGGTACACCGCCGGAGGCATTCATATAGAGTCATATTTTGTTCTAAGAATTGAGTTGTAATTCATGAGTTGTAAGTAAATAAAAGTGTGATGATCATCATTAAAAAGTGTGATGATCATCACTATTAGAGCATTGTCCCAGTAAGGAAAGGATGATGGAGACTATGATTCCCCCACAAGTCAGGATGAGACTCTGGACGAAAAAAGAGGCCATAAAAAAGGAAGAAAGGCCCAAATAAAAAAATGAGAGAAAAAGAGAGAAGGGACAATCGTACTATCCTTTTACCACACTTGTGCTTCAAAGTAGCACCATGATCTTCATGATAGAGAGTCTCTCATTATGTCACTTTCATATACTAGTGGGAATTTTTCATTATAGAACTTGGCTTGTATATTCCAATGATGGGCTTCCTCAAAATGCCCTAGGTCTTCGTGAGCAAGCGAGTTGGATGCACACCCACTTAGTTTCTTTTGAGCTTTCATATACTTATAGCTCTAGTGCATCCATTGCATGGCAATCCCTACTCACTCACATTGATATCTATTGATGGGCATCTCCATAGCCTGTTGATACGCCTAGTTGATGTGAGACTATCTTCTCCCTTTTTGTCTTCTCCACAACCCCCATTCTATTCCACCTATAGTGCTATATCCATGGCTCACGCTCATGTATTGCGTGAAGATCGAAAAAGTTTTGAAAATGTCAAAAGTATGAAACAATTGCTTGGCTTGTCATCGGGGTTGTGCATGATTTAAATACTTTGTGTGGTGAAGATAGAGCATAGCCAGACTATATGATTTTGTAGGGATAGCTTTCTTTGGCCATGATACGTCTCCAACGTATCTATAATTTTTGATTGCTTATATTATCTATTGTTTTAGACATTATTGGGCTTTATTTTCCACTTTTATATTATTCTTGGGACTAACCTATTAACCGGAGGGCCAACCCAGAATAGCTGTTTTTTTGCCTGTTTTAGGGTTTCGAAGAAAAGGAATATCAAACAGAGTCCAAACGGAATGAAACCTTCAGAAACGTGATTTTCTCATCAGATAAGATCCAGGAGACTTGGACCCTCCGTCAAGAAAGCCATGAGGTGCTCACGAGGGTAGGGGCGCCCCCCCTAGGGCGCGCCCCTGCCTCGTGGGCCCCTCGAAGCTCCACCGACGTACTTCTTCCTCCTATATATATCCACGTACCCCCAAACGACCGGGACGGATCCAAAAACCTAATTCCACCGTCGCAACTTTCTATATCCACGAGATCCCATCTTGGGGCCTGTTCTAGAGCTCCGCCGGAGGAGGCATCGATCACGAAGGGCTTCTACATCATCATCCAAGCCCCTCTGATGAAGTGTGAGTAGTTTACTTTAGACCTACGGGTCCATAGCGAGTTGCTAGATGGCTTCTTCTCTCTTTTTGGATCTCAATACAATGTCCTCCCCCTCTCTTGTGGAGATCTATTCGATGTAATCTTCTTTTTGCAGTGTGTTTGTTGAGACTGATGAATTGTGGGTTTATGATCAAGTCTATCTATGAATAATATTTGAATCTTCTCTGAATTCTTTTATGTATGATTGGTTATCTTTGCAAGTCTCTTCGAATTATCAGTTTGGTTTGGCCTACTAGATTGGTTGTTCTTGCCATGGGAGAAGTGCTTAGCTTTGGGTTCAATCTTGCGGTGTCCTTTCCCAGTGACAGAATGGGCAGCAAGGCACGTATTGTATTGTTGCCATCGAGGATAACAAGATGGGTTTTTTTTATCATATTGCATGAAACTATCCCTCTACATCATGTCATCTTGCTTAAGGCATTACTCTGTTTTTAACTTAATACTCTAGATGCATGCTGGATAGCGGTCGATGGGTGGAGTAATAGTAGTAGATGCAGAATCGTTTCGGTCTACTTGTCTCGGACGTGATGCCTATATACATGATCATACCTAGATATTCTCATAACTATGCTCAATTCTGTCAATTGCTCAACAGTAATTTGTTCACCCACCGTAGAATACTTATGCTCTTGAGAGAAGCTACTAGTGAAACCTATGGCCCTCGGGTCTCTTTCTCATCATATCAATCTCCATCACTTTACTATTGCTTTGCTTTTACTTTATTTACTTTGCATCTCTATACCAAAAATACCAAAAAAAATATTATTTATCATCTCTATCAGATCTCACTTTCGTAAGTGACCGTGAAGGGATTGACAACCCCTAAGTGCGTTGGTTGCGTTGAGCTATTGTTTTTGTGTAGGTACGAGGGACTCGAGCGTAGCCTCCTACTGGATTGATACCTTGGTTCTCAAAAACTAAGGGAAATACTTATGCTACTTTGCTGCATCATCCCTTTCTCTTCAGGGAAATCCAACGCAGTGCTCAAGAGGTAGCAACTTGCAAACTGGCATGACACGCCAGGTCAGTACATTGAATGTACTTGCAAGCTTACAATAACCAGAAGCATTCAAGACATACAACAACATGACAATTACAGGTTAAACAATGATTAACATTATATTATCCGAACAACATAGACTGAACAACATGATACAGCTAGAACAATATGATCAGGGCATGGACATGTAACCATGATGACACTATCATGCAACATGATGACATTATCATGCACCAACTTACTCCGCTCAGGTTATCTCGTAACCATCACATGCAGCACTTACCAACCTCGGACATCACATGATCATCTCAGGATCAAATCAAGCTTGGTATAAACAATACCGTAGTAATCATTAAATGACCACAAGGAGCTTGATCTTTACCCATGATTCTCGCACAACATCAAGAATATCCAACAACTCGATATCCTCGATACCACGGTGATCATCTCATGATCACGAACGGAACCACTCTTGGTTCAACGGGTTACCTCGTAACTAAATGGTGATCATTCTGGCGATCACAACCATCTTATCTCATCATCGAACTATGGTTGTTATTAAGCACATTATTATTATTATTATTACGGTTGACTCACAGTGTGAACAACTACGAACTGGGCCCTTATCCGCGGGCGCGGCTATCAGTAGGATTAATATACACTCTACAGAGGTTAGTACACTGTACCCACACCACAGAACCCATGGCCTCTGAGGGAGTCCTGGATTAGGGGGTGTCCAGATAGCCGGACTATAACCTTTGGCCAGACTCTTGGACTATGAAGATACAAGATTGAAGACTTCGTCCCGTGTCCGGATGGGACTTTCCTTGGCGTGGAAGGCAAGCTTGGCAATACGGATATGTAGATCTCCTCCCATTGTAACTGACTCTGTGTAACCCTAGCCCTCTCCGGTGTCTATATAAATCGGAGGGTTTTAGTCCATAGGACGAACATACAATCATACCATAGGCTAGCTTCTAGGATTTAGCCTCTCTGATCTCATGGTAGATCTACTCTTGTACTACCCATATCATCAATATTAATCAAGCAGGACATAGGGTTTTACCTCCATCAAGAGGGCCGAACCTGGGTAAAACATTGTGTCCCCTGCCTCCTGTTACCATCCGGCCTAGACGCATAGTTTGGGACCCCCTACCCGAGATCCGCCAATTTTGACACCGACAATGGTGCTTTCATTGAGAGTTACTCTGTGTCGTCACCTTTAGGCCCGATGGCTCCTCCGATCATCAACAACGATGCGGTCCAGGGTGAGACCTTTCTCCCAGACAGATCTTCGTGTTTGGCGGCTTTGCACCGCGGGCTAATTCGCTTGGCCATCTAGAGCAGATTGAAAGCTACGCCCCTGGCCATCAGGTCAGATTTGGAAGTTTGAACTACACGGCCGACATCCGCGGAGACTTGATCTTCGATGGATTCGAGCCACAGCCGGGCGTGCCGCACTGTCACGATGGGTATGACCTAGCTCTGCCACCGAACAGTACCCTAGAGGCCGCGCCCGCATCAGCTCCGACCCTTAGCTCGGAGCCAACTGTGCCGATCGAGGACGGGTGGCTAGACACCGCCTCGGGGGCTGCAGTCTCAACGGTGATCGAGCCGAACACCAGCCTCATCCTCTGCGAAGCCCGTGACTCCAAGGTGTCGGACTCTTTTCCGGACTCTGAACCTTCCGCGCCCCTGCCAATCGAATCCGATTGGTCGCCGATCATGGAATTCACCGCCGCGGATATCTTTCAGCACTCGCCCTTCGGCGACATTCTGAATTCACTAAGGTCTCTCTCTTTGTCAGGAGAGCCCTGGCCGGACTATGGCCAACATAATTGGGATGCGGACGACAAATAAATTTGACGCCCACCCACCACCCACTTCGTAGCCATTGTCGATGACTTAACCGACATGCTCAACTTCGACTTCGAAGACATCGAATGTATGGACGGCGATGTAGGAGAAGAACATGAAGCAGCACCTATAAGGCACTGGAAAGCCACCTCGTCATATGACATATATATGGTGGATACACCCAAAGAAGGCAATGGCGACGGAAAAACAGGGGATGACCCCTCCAAGAAGCGACCCAAGCGCCGGTGTCAGCGGCGCCGCTCTAAGTCCCGCCAAAGTAAAAACGGTGATGCCGGCACGGGAGATAATAACACCCCGGACAGTGCCGAAGACAATTCTGTCCAGCAAGATTCAGCGCAGGAGGATGGAGAAGCCAGCCCCCCTGAGAGAGCGGCAGACAGAGAAGAAGAGGATGATAATTACATGCCTCCCTTCGAAGACGAGGCAAGCCTCGGCGACGACGAATTTGTCATGCGTGAGGATCCCGTCGAACAAGAGCACTTTAAGAGCAGGCTTATGGCCACGGCGAGTAGCCTTAAGAAAAAACAACAACAGCTTAGAGCTGATCAAGACTTGCTAGCCAACAGATGGACGAAAGTCCTTGCAGCCGAGGAATACGAACTCGAACGCCCCTCCAAGAGCTACCCAAAGCGCAGGTTGCTACCCTGTTTAGAGGAAGAAGCACTTAAGCCTACATCACCAGCGCATGATGCGGCTGACCGGCCACCTCACGGCCGCGACAGAGAGTCCTCCCGGCCCTCCACTCAAGTCGCACCCCAGCGTCGCTCAAAAAATACCAAGGCATGGGGAAATGTGCTAGACCTGCGAGATATGTTGGAAGACCGGGCAAGGAAAACAAGATCGATCTACGGATCACGCGGGCGCCCCACGACACGAGACGATAACCGTCACACCGGATATAGTAAATTCGGCCGGGCCGAACACAACAGACAAAGCTCATTTGAGCTACGTCGTGATATAGCCCAGTACAGAGGTGTCGCACACCCATTATGCTTGAAGTAATGGATCATCAAATCCCAGAGGGTTTCAAACCCATAAACATTGAATCATACGATGGCACAACAGATCCTGCGGTATGGATCGAGGACTATCTCCTTCATATCCACATGGCCCGTGGCGATGATCTACACGCCATCAAATACCTCCCACTCAAGCTTAAAGGACTAGCTCGGCATTGGCTTAACAGCCTGCCAGCAGAATCAATTGGTTGTTGGGAGGACCTGGAAGCCGCATTCCTCGACAATTTCCAGGGCACTTATGTGCGACCACCAGACGCCGATGACCCGAGCCACATAATTCAGTAGTCAGAAGAATCTGCCAGAAAATTCTGGACATGGTTCCTAACCAAGAAAAATCAAATCGTCGACTGTCCGGACGCAGAGGCCCTAGCAGCCTTCAAGCATAACATCTGTGACGAGTGGCTTGCCCCGCACCTTGGACAGGAAAAGCCGAAATCTATGGCAGCCCTCACGACACTCATGACCCGCTTTTGCGCGGGAGAAGACAGCTGGCTGGCTCGTAGCAATAACATGACAAAGAGCCCTGGTAATTCGGATACCAAGGACATCAATGGCAGGTCGCGTCGCAACAAGCACAAGCGCCGCATTAACAGCGAAAACGCTGAAGATACGGCAGTTAATGCCGGATTCAGAGGCTCTAAGCCTGGTGAGTGGAAAAAGCCATTTAAGAGGAACACTCCGGGCCTGTCCAGTTTGGACTGTATACTCGATCGCTCGTGCCAGATACATGGCACCCCCGAAAAACCAGCCAATCACACCAACAGGGATTGTTGGGTGTTGAAGCAGGCCGGCAAGTTAAATGCCGAAAACAGAGACAAGGGGCTGCACAGCGACGAGGACGAAGAGCCCCGGCCGCCGAACAATAGTGGACAGAAGGGCTTCCCCCCACAAGTGCGGACGGTGAACATGATATACGCAACCCACATCCCCAAAAGGGAGCGGAAGCGTGCACTCAGGGACGTATACGCGTTGGAGCCAGTCGCCCCAAAGTTCAACCCATGGTCCTCCTGCCCGATCACTTTTGATCGAAGGGACCACCCCACTAGCATCCTCCATGGCGGATTCACCGCATTGGTTCTAGACCCAATCACTGACGGATTTCACCTCACTAGAGTCCTTATGGACGGCGGCAGTAGCCTGAACCTGCTTTATCAGGATACAGTGCGGAAAATGGGCATAGATCCCTCAAGGATTAAACCCACACAAACAACCTTTAAAGGTGTCATACCAGGTGTAGAGGCCAACTGTACAGGCTCAGTTACACTTGAAGTGGTCTTCGGATCCCTAGATAATTTTTGAAGCGAGGAGTTAATCTTCGACATAGTCCTGTTCTGCAGTGGCTATCACGCACTGCTCGGACGAACCAAATTTGCAAAGTTCAAAGCGGTGCCGCACTACGCATATCTCAAGCTCAAGATGCCAGGCCCTCGAGGAGTCATTACGGTCAATGGAAACACCAAACGCTCTCTCCAAACGGAGGAGCACACGGTGGCCCTTGCAGCGGAAGTAAAAAGCAGCCCCTCAAGAGAATTCTCCAGTCCGGCTATTAAACGTTCGGACACCATCAAGCGTGCCCGGAGTAACCTACAACAAGACCGCCTGACACGTTCCGAGCAAGCGTAGCAATACGGCCCCAACCCCAGCCCTCACGAAACTGCGAAATCAGTACTACGCGTACATAACTACGCTATGAAAATACCATGGGCACAGGGGGAGGGGCACGACCATGGCATGCCCAAAAATGCGGCTCAACCGCACTAGGGGCTCCCGATTTTGTCATTATTTCCTACTTTCAAGACTCCACTCTTCGGAAGGCCTGTCCGTAGTACAACCGCCGAACACACGATGCAACAACCAAGGAGGCAGAAAGCTACGTCGAATGCCCAGGTGGTCTCTATAACGAGCAAAATACCTGTCTTACATACCATCTCGCAGCTCGCCCCTGGAGGGGGACATGTCAAATAGTCCCATCTCTTGCTTATCGCACTATTTATATCGTTCTGCTTTCACAGTAGCCTTTTAAAATAAACAATGCTTAGCTTCAGCTTATTATCGCATTCTCTATTCATTTCTTTTTCAATACATATGTTCAGTTATGACATTTAGCACCCGTACACTTTGGTACGGTCCATACGCCAGGGGCTCAAGCACCCCATAATACGACGTGAGAAGTCCGAACACTTTCACAAAGTGCGGCTCTCCGAACTTATAGCATTATATGCATCAGCTCCGAATCATGTCTTTGGTCAATAGTTGGGTTTGCCCGGCTCCCATGTTTTGGTACCTTACGTTCCGCTATATTGGCTAAGGTGGCGCTGGGAGAACTACTGCGATTGTGCCCCGGTTGAGCTGGGCTAGGCACCTCAGTAGAGAAAGCTAAAACTGACTGTCATGATAGGGCGAGAGTTGGTCGCTGTTCGGGAGGTTTCGAGTCCCTAAACACTTATGTCGCTTAAAGCGAGGAGTCGGCTTTGTCCGGCCTAGGCGTGTATAGCGCCCCGAACTCGGTCTTCCGAACACTAGGGGCTTCACCAAAATTTAAAATTATAGAATTCTCTGGCTAAGTGAGAGTGATAACGCATTATAGTCCGATTGCCTTGTTCGTTGTGCTGAGCACCTCCCTCGAAGGACCCAAGAATGGGAAAAAGAGTGCTCAGGTTTATCCCGAGCACCCCAGCACTCGTGGCATGGGGGCAGAAGCCGACGACTCACCATCTCTCAGACTCGATAAACGGCCGCATAGAAGGTAATATTTTAAATTAAAACAAGCGTTGCATAGCGCATATGAACAAGTTTTCAGTGCACAGGATAAAACAAACAAGTTCACTCAAATATTACATCTTTGGAACATTCGCCCGCCACAAGGCGGGTGCCCTTCAGGACGCCCTCATAATACATCTCGGGGTGGCGATGCTCCTTGCCCTGCGGTGGCCCGTCCTTCACAAGATTCTCCGCATCCATCTTGCCCCAGTGCACTTTAGCACGGGAAAGCGCCCTACGGGCACCTTAGATGCAGACGGAGCGCTACTTCAAGCCACGGACAGGCATCCACCAGCCGCCTCACCAGCCCGAAGTAGCTCCAAGGCAGGGCCTCTCCAGGCCACAGCCGAACTATAAGGCCCTTCATGGCCTGTTCGGCCACCTTATGGAGCTCGACCATTTGCTTCAGCTGGTCGCTCAAGGGCACCGAGTGTCCGGCCTCAGCATACTGAGACCAGAACACCTTCTTCGTCGAGCTGCCCTTCTCGGTAGAAGGCGGCGGCATCTGACAAGCTACGGGGCAAATCTGTGAATGCTCCTGGAGAGCTCCGGATTTGGGTAAGTAACAAGTAATTCACTTTCATGTGCTTGCTTTGCATAAAGAATGCCTTACCCGCCGCTATCTTCTTCATCGCCTCAACTTCCTGGAGGGCTTTCTGGGCTTCAGCCTTGGCAGACTTGGCGCTGTCAAGGGCCGCCGCGAGCTCGGACTCTCGCGTCTTTGAGTCAAGCTCCAAACTCTCATGTCTTTTCATGAGAGCCTGGAGCTCTTGCTGCACCTCGCCAACCCGCGCCTCATGTTTCTCCCGCTTGGTGCACTCCGTGGCCGCCTTCTTTTCGGCCTCGGAAAGCGCTTGCCTAAGGGTCGCCACCTCAGTCATGGCCCCTAGGACACCAATAGTGATCCTGTCATTTTTTGCAACTGCATCTTTTTAAATATACTCCACAAGGTATTACTTACCTTATTTTTCCTTGAGCTCCTTTTTAGCAAGGCCGAGCTCTTGCTCAGACCGCTTGAGGCTCTGCTTCAGCGCATCCACCTCCGCAGTCAGTGCGGCAGAGGCTAGCCGCGAAGCCTGCATACGCATATTAACTTAATTATGTTAGACTCCTGCGAATGTTGTTAGATCCTCTATTCGGCTTTTCTTTCCGAACGCCAAACAGAGCATCAGGGGCTAGTGTCTATGCGGTAATATTTTCACATATTTTTCACATACCTCAAAGCCTCTTATCAGGCTGGCACAGGCTTCAGTCAGCCCGCTTTGGGCGGACTGAACCTTCTCGATCACCGCATTCATAATAGTGCGGTGCTCCTCGTCGATGGAGGCGCCACTAAGCACCTCCAGCAAATTACCAGGTGCCTCCGGTTGTACGGAGGTCACCGGCGTCGTAGGCTTTCCCTTCTTACTAGGGGGCCGCCTGCCGGACTCCAGAACCATTGAAGGTTCCGGTGCGGTGTCCGGCCCAGGGCCGGACTTGGAGCCCTTGGGGTTATTTCCCCTTTGCGCCTGGAGTCCGGGAGGTCGCCTTGCGGCGCCTCCAGGACCACCTCCTCCTGGCTTGGAACCTCTTGGGACAGCACCTCGGCGTCGTCCATAGGGCGGGGGGAGGTAGCGGTCAGAAGTGAAAAACTATTCACATCCGACGAATCCAGGGAGCCGCTCGACGACACGTCGAGCCGGGCTTGGGCGGACTGCATAATTATATTCGGCGTCAGGAGAAGCTGTGCAATAAAGGAACGCCATGAGTCACTCAGGTATCCGAATACTTATGATTTTGCCAGGGGCTTGGCCCTGAGCGGCCCCTCCTCTTCGCCGCCGTCGGCGTTGGTGGAGTAGTACATAGGGAGGGTCCTCCCTTTCTTGGACCCTCCGGCCTCCCCAGTTGGGGCGGCCTTCCTTTTCTTTTCTCCCCCTGATGGGGAAGAAACCTCTCTTTCCTCCTCGTCTTCATGGGAGGAGTGCGCCTCGGAGTCATCGGACGATGAGTCCGACTCCACCGGGCGCCGGGAACTCTTCCGGGTTCCCATGGCCTTCTTCTCCGGCACCACGTAAGGTGCCGGAACTAGTAGCTCCGCCAAGCGGGCGTCCGCTGGGTCTTCGGGCAAAGGAGCCGGACAGTTGATCTGTTCGGCCGTCCTCTGTCAGTCCTGTCAAAGGCATGGGGGCTTAGATCCCGCATAGAGTCAAACTATGAAAGACAAATATCCTGTAAGAGGTAAAAACAACTTACCGCGTTGGCTTGACGCCGCGCGCTGAATCCGCGGTCCTCGGTAGCGGATGCGGGAGCCTCGGCGCCCTTGAATAGCACCTTCCAGGCATCTTCGTACGTTGTGTAGAAGAGCCTGCTCAGAGTTCAGTGCTGGGCCGGGTTGAACTCCCACAAGCTGAAATCCCATTGATGGCACAGGATGATCCGGCGGATGAGCATTACCTGGACTACGTTAACAAGTTTGAGCTTCTTGCTCACCAAGTTTTGGACGCATGTTTGGAGTCTGGTTAGCTCTCCTTTTTTACCCCACGGCAGACCCTTCTCTTTCCAGGAGGTGAGCCGCGTAGGGATTCCGGATCGGAACTCGGGGGCTGCGACCCATTCAGGGTCACGCAGCGCAGTGATGTAGAACCACCCCGATTGCCACCCCTTTATGGTCTCCACGAAGGAGCCCTCGAACCATAGGACGTTGGGCATCTTGCCCACCATGGTGCCTCCGCACTCCGCCTGGCGGCCGCCCACTACCTTCGACCTGACATTGAAGGTCTTCAGCCATAGGCCGAAGTGGGGCCGGATGCTGAGGAAGGCCTCGCACACGACGATGAACGCCGAGATGTTGAGGATGAAGTTCGGGGCCAGATCGTGGAAGTCCAGGCCGTAGTGGAACATGAGTCCCCGGACAAATGGATGGAGAGGGAAGCCTAGTCCGTGGAGGAAATGGGTGAGGAACACCACCCTCTCATGGGGCCTGGGGGTGGGGATGAGCTGCCCCTTGTCTGGGAGCCGGTGCGCAATGTCGTCAGACAAGTATCCGGCTTTCCTCAGCTTCTTGATGTGTCCCTCCGTAACGGAGCAGACCATCCACTTGCCTCCCACTCTGGACATGGCTGGAGAAGGTTGAGGTGGGGAATGCAGACTTGGGCGCTGGAGCTTGAGTGCGCGAAAATGGATGAGCAAAGGAGGAAGAAGGCGTGGATGGAAAGGCTGATCCTTATCCCCTTATATGGGCGGACGAAACTATGCGTCCCCACCAGCCTGGTAAAACTCGCTTGTCTCCCAAGTGCCGTAATCAATGGTGCGGTTGGGTTACCCACGCCCGTATTGATGAGAATCCAGGGATAACGGGACACGATCTCTGCTTCGACAAGACGTGCCAAGGAAACTGCCTCACAAAACGTGCTGAGGTGGGACAGTAAAAACGGTTCAAATAAAGGCTTGGCTG
This sequence comes from Triticum urartu, assembly GCF_003073215.2. Lineage (NCBI taxonomy): Eukaryota > Viridiplantae > Streptophyta > Magnoliopsida > Poales > Poaceae > Triticum > Triticum urartu. Next base: position 351,231,928 of record NC_053026.1, read on the forward strand.
TGGCGTGATGACACGCTACAGAATACGTCAGCAGATTAGATTTGTGTAAATATTATTCTCTCTATGGCGGTATGAGGAACTTATTTTGCAGAGCTGGACACTATCCTCGTGTTCAAAATCTTCTATGAAGTATTCGGAGGAGGAACCCGCCTTGCAATTCCGAAGACAATCTGCGCGCCGGACTCGTCGTCATTGAAGCCTGGTTCAGGGGCTACTGAGGGAGTCCTGGATTAGGGGGTGTCCGGATAGCCAGACTATAACTGAGGGAGTCCTGGATTAGGGGGTCTCCGGACAGCCGGACTATCTCTATTGGCCGGACTGTTAGACTATGAAGATACAAGATTGAAGACTTCGTCTCGTGTCCGGATGGGACTCTACTTGGCGTGGAAGGCAAGCTAGGAAATACGGATATGGATATCTCCTCCTTTGCAATCGACCTTGTGTAACCCTAACCCTCTCCGGTGTCTATATAAACCGAAGGGTTTTAGTCCGTAGGACAACAACCACAACATACAATCATACCATAGGCTAGCTTCTAGGGTTTAGCCTCTCTGATCTCGTGGTAGATCTACTCTTGTACTACCCATATCATCAATATCAATCAAACAGGACGTAGGGTTTTACCTCCATCAAGAGGGCCCGAACCTGGGTAAAACATTATGTCCCCTGCCTCCTGTTACCATCCGGCCTAGACGCACAGTTCGGGACCCCCTACCCGAGATCCGCCGGTTTTGACACCGACATTGGTGCTTTCATTGAGAGTTCCTCTGTGTCGTCGCCCTTAGGCTTGATGGCTCCTACTATCATCGATGGCGATGTGGTCCAGGGCGAGACTTTTCTCCCCGGACAGATCTTCGTATTCGGCGGCTTTGCACTGTGGGCTAATTCGCTTGGCCATCTGGAGCAGATTGAAAGCTACGCCCCTGGCCGTCAGGTCAGATTTGGAAGTTTGAACTACACGGCCGACATCCGCGGAGACTTGATCTTCAATAGATTCGAGCCACAGCCGGGCGCGCCGCACTGTCATGACGGGTATGACCTAGCTCTGCCGCCAAACAGTACCCCAGAGGCCGCGCCCGCATCACCTCCGACCCTTAGCTTGGAGCCAACTGCGCTAATCGAGGATGGGTGGCTAGACACCGCCTCAGGGGCTACAGTATCAATGGCGATTGAGCCGAACACCAGCCTAATCCTCTGCGAAGCCCGTGACTCCAAGGTGTCGGACTCTTTTCTAGACTCCGAACCATCCGCGCCCCTGCCAATCGAATCCGATTGGGCGCCGATCATGGAATTCACCGCCGCGGATATCTTTCAGCACTCGCCCTTCAGCGACATCCTGAATTCACTAAGGTCTCTCTCTTTGTCAGGAGAGCCCTGGCCGGACTATGGCCAACAAGATTGGGATGCGGACGACGAAGAAATTCGACGCCCACCCACCGCCCACTTCGTAGCCACTGTCGATGATTTAACCGACATGCTCGACTTCGACTCCAAAGACATCGATGGTATAGACGACGATGTAGGAGACGAACATGAACCAGCGCCTATTGGGCACTGGAAAGCCACCTCGCAATATGACATATACATGGTGGATACACCCAAAGAAGGCAATGGCGATGAGAAGGTGGAGCATGACCCCTCCAAGAAGCAACCCAAGCGCCGACGTCAGCGGTGCCGCTCTAGGTCCCGCCAAAGCAAAAGTGGTGATACCGGCACAGGAGATAATAACACTCCGGATAATGCCAAAGACAACAACATTCCCCTCCAGCAAGATTCGGAGCAGGAGGATGGAGGAGCCAGCTCTCCTGAGAGAGCAGCAGATGGAGAGGAGGAGGATGACAATTACATGCCCCCCTCCGAAGACGAGGCAAGCCTCGGCGACGATGATTTCGCCGTACTAGAGGATCCCGTCGAATAAGAGCGCTTCAAGCGCCGGCTTATGGCCACGGGAAATAGCCTGAAGAAAAAGCAGCAACAACTTCAAGCTGATCAAGATCTGCTGGCTGGTAGATGGACTGAAGTCCTCACGGCCGAGGAATATAAACTCGAGCGCCCCTCCAAGAATTACCCAAAGTGCAGGTTACTACCCCGACTAGAGGAGGAAGCGTATGATACGGCTGATCGGCCACCTCGTGGCCGCGATAGAGAGGCATTCCAGCCAAAAGCTCAGCCTCCACCCCGATGCCATTCCAATAAAAAGGCATGGGGAGATACGCCAGACCTGCGAGACATATTGGAGGACAAAGCAAAGCATGCAAGATCGATCTACGGATCACGAGGGCGCACTACTCTATGAGACGATAAACGTTATGCCGGATACAGTAAAAGCAAATCCGGCCAGGCCGAACACAGCGGGCAAGATCCTTTCGAGCTGCGTCGTGATATAGCCCAATATAGAGGTGCCGCACACCCCTTATGCTTCACAGACGAAGTAATGGAACATCAATTCCCAGAAGGTTTCAAACCTGTAAATATTGAATCATACGACGGCACAACAGATCCCGGAGTATGGATCGAGGATTTCCTCCTCCACATCCACATGGCCTGCGGTGATGACTTACACACCATCATATACCTCCCACTAAAGCTCAAAGGACCAGCGCGGCATTGGCTTAACAGCTTGCCAGCAGACTCCATTAGCTGTTGGGAAGATCTGGAAGCCGCATTCCTCGACAACTTTCAGGGCACTTATGTGCGACCACCAGACGCCGATGACTTGAGCCACATAATTCAGCAACCAGAAGAGTCGGCCAGGCAATTCTGGACTCGGTTCCTTACAAAGAAAAATCAGATCATCGATTGTCCGGATGCAGAGGCCTTAGCGGCTTTCAAACACAACATCCAAGACGAGTGGCTAGCCCGGCACCTTGGTCAGGAAAAGCCGAAATCTATGGCAGCTCTCACGATGCTCATGACCCACTTTTGTGCGGGAAAAGACAGCTAGCTGGCTCGCAGTAATAACATATCAAAGAACCATGGTACCCCGGATACCAAGGACGGCAATAGCAGGTCATGTCGCAACAAACATAAGCGCCGCATTAACAGCAAAAATACCGAGGATACGACAGTCAATGCCGGATTCAAAGGCTCTAAACCCGGTCAGCGGAAAAAGGCATTCAAACAAAGTACGCCGGGTCCGTCCATCTTGGACCATATACTCAATCGCTCGTGTCAAATACACGGAACCCCAGACAAAACAGCCAATCACACCAACAGGGATTGTTGGGTGTTCAAGCAGGCCGGCAAGTTAATTGCCGAAAACAAGGACAAGGGGCCGCATAGCGATGACGAGGAGGAGCCCCGACAGCCGCACACCAGAGGAGAGAAGAGGTTCCCCCCACAAGTGCGGACGGTGAACATGATATACACAACCCACATCCCCAAGAGGGAGCGGAAGCGTGCGCTCAGGGACGTATATGCGTTGGAGCCAGTAGCCCCAGAATTTAACCCTTGGTCCTCCTGTCCGATCACCTTCAATCGCAGGGACCATCCCACTAGTATCCGTCATGCCAGATTTGCCGCACTGGTCCTAGACCCAATCATTGACGGATTCCACCTCACTCGAGTCCTTATGGATGGCGGCAGCAGCCTGAACCTGCTTTATCAGGACACAGTGCGCAAAATGGGTATAGACCCCTCAAGGATCAAACCCACAAAAACGACCTTTAAAGGCGTCATTCCAGGTGTGGAGGCCCATTGCACAGGCTCAATTACACTGGAAGTGGTCTTCGGATCCCCAGATAATTTCTGAAGCGAAGAGTTAATCTTCGATATAGTCCCGCTCCACAGTGGTTATCACGCGCTGCTCGGGCGAACCACATTTGCTAGATTCAATGCAGTACCGCATTATGCATACCTCAAGCTCAAGATGCCAGGACCTCACGGAGTTATTATAGTCAATGGAAACACAAAGCGCTCTCTCCGAACAGAGGAGCACACCGCATCCCTCGCAGCAGAAGTGCAAAGCAGCCTCTCAAGGCAATCAACCAGTTCGGTGCTTCAAAGCCCGGACACCTTCAAGCGCGCTCGGGGCAATCGACAAATAGACCGTCTGGCGCGATCTGAGCTCGCGTAACAATACGGCGGCCACTCCAATCCCAGCTCAACGGCAAAACTCGTGTCGTGCGTACATAATTATGCATTAAAAATACCATGGGCACAGGTGGGGAGGGGGGCACAACTACGACACGCCCCAAGACGCGGCTTAAACCGCACTAGGGGCTTCCCGTTTGGTTATTTTTCTTTTTTCCAGGACCTTAATCTCTAGAAACACTGTCCGGCAGCACTATTGCCGAACACATGATGCAGCAACCAAGGAGGCAGACAGCTACGTCATACCACAGAATTCCCAGGTTGATTATAGTAACGAGCGAAATATTCGATTTAATATCATCCTCAGCTTGCCCTTGGAAGGGACATAGTCCTACTCTTTGCTTATCGCACTATCTGTATCACTCTGCTTTAACGCAATTTTTTAATAAACAATGCATGACATTACGACTATTATTGCATTCTTGTTATATATATATGTGTGTGTGTGTTCATTAATGACGCCTTGCAACTGTACACCTTGGTACGGCTAATACACCAGGGGCTTACGTACCTCACAATACGGTGTGAAAAGTCCAAACACTTTCACAAGTACGGCACCCCGAACTTATAGCATTATATGCGTTAGCTCCGAATCATGTCTTTCGTCAAATGTTGGGTTTGCCCGGCTCCTATGTTTTGGTACCTTACGTTCCGCTCTATCGGCTAAGGTAGCGCTAGGAGAACTACTGCGATTGTGCCCCGGTTCTGCTGGGTTCAACACCTCAGTAGAGAAAGCTAAAACTGACTGTCATGATAAGGCGAGAGACTGGTCACTGTTCGGCGAGGTTTTCGAGTCCCTAAAGACTTATGCCGCTTAGAGCAAGGGGCCGGCCCTGTCCGGCTTAAAGGCGTGTATCGCGCCCCAAATTCGGCCTTCCGAATACCAGGGGCTTCGCCGAAATTTAAAATTATAGAATTCTATGGCTAAGTGAGAGTGATAAAGCATTATTAGTCTGGTTGCCTTGTTCGCTGTGCTGAGCATGTCCCTCGAAGGACCCAAACATGGGAACAAGAGTGCTTAGGTTTATCCCGAACACCCCAGCACTCGTGGCATGGGGGCAGAAGCTAAGGACTAGCCATCTCTCAGATTGGATAAACAGCCAAACAGAAGGTAATATTTTAAATTCAAACAAGCGTTGCATAGCGCATATGAAACAAGTTTTCATAAATACAGGATAAAACGAGCAAGTCTCACTCAAATATTACATCTTTTGAACACTTGTCCGCTATGAGACGGGCACCCAGCAGAACACCCTCATAGTACATCTCGGGGTGGCGGTGCTCCTTGCCCTCCGGCGGCCCCTCCTTGATCAGCTTCACGGCGTCTAGCTTGACCCACTACAATTTCACACGGGCAAAAGCCCGGCGTGCACCTTCAATGCAGACAGATCGCTTGACGACCTCCAGCCGCGGGCAGGCATCCACAAGCCGCCTCACCAGGCCGAAGAAGCTGTTCGGAAGGGCGTCGCCAGGCCACAGCCGGACTATAAAGCTCCTCATGGCCAGATCGGCCGCCTTATGTAGCTCGACCATCTGCTTCAGTTGGTCGCTCATTGGCACCGGATGTTTGGCCTCAGCATACTGAGACCAGAACAACTTCTCCGTTGAGCTTCCATCCTCAACCTGGTAAAATTCTGCGGCATCGGACACTCTGCGGGGCAAATCCGCGAATGCTCCTTGAGAGCTCCGGATTCGGGTAAGTAATTGGTAATTTACTTTTACACGCTTGCTTTGCATATAGAAAGCCTTACCCGCCGCTATCTTCTTCATCGCATCGATCTCCTGGAGGGCCTTTTGGGCTTCAGCCTTGGCACTTTTTGCGCTCTCGAGGGCCGCGACAAGCTCAGACTCCCGCGTCTTTGAGTCAAGCTCCAACGCCTCGTGCTTTGCCACGAGAGCCTGGAGCTCTTGCTGCACCTCGCGCACCCGAGCCTCGTGCTTCTCTCGCTCGGTGCGCTCCTTGGCCGCTATATCCTCGGCCTTGGTTAGCGCTTGCTTCAGGGTTGCCACCTCGGTTGTGGCCCCTGGAAAATATACGTTGATCCTGTCATTTTGCAATCGCATCTTCTTTTATATATACATATCTATAGATAGGGTATTACTTACCCTTGTTCTCCTTGAGCTGCCTCTTGGCAAGGCCGAGCTCTTTCCTGGACCCCTCGAGGTCCTGCTTCAGTACGGCGACCTCCGTAGTTAGTGCGGCGGACGCCAGCAGCGAAGCCTGCATATGCATATTGACATACTTATATTAGACTCCTGTGATATTATTTGATCCTCTGTTCGGCTTTTGTTTGTGAACACCGAACAAAGCATCAGGGGCTACTGTCTATGCGGTAATATTTCTACTACATTTTAAAACACTTACCTCAAAGCCTGTTAGAAGGCTGGCACAGGCTTCAGTCAATCTGCTCTTGGTGGACTGAACCTTCTGGATCACCGCACTCATGATAGTGCGGTGCTCCTCGTCGATGGAAGCGCTACGAAGCGCTTCCAGCAGATTGTCCAGCGCCTCTGGATGGACAGAGGTCACCAGCACAGGCGTCTTGCCCCTCTTAGAAGGAGGCCGCCTGCCTGAGCCCAGAACCGCTGGAGGGTCCGGCGCAGTGTTCGACTGAGGGCCGAACTCGGAGCTCTCAGGGGCCCCGTCCCCTCGGCTCCCGGAGTCCGGAAGGTCACCTTGAGGCGCCTCCAGGACTGTCTCCCCTCGACCCGGTGCCTCTTGAGACAGCACCTTGGCGTCGTCAGCAGGATGAGGGGAGGTGGCGATCGGGACTGGATCGCTATCCATGTCCGACGAGCCCAAGGAGCCGTCCGATGATACATCGATGCTGGTTCGCGGCGGCCTACATAATCATGTTCGGTGTTAGGGAAAGCAGTGCGACAAAGGAATGCTACGAGTTACTCTGGTATCCGAATACTTACGATCTCCCCAGGGGCTTGCCCCTGGGCAACCACTCATCTTCGTCTTCGTCGGTGGCGGTGGAGCTGTCCGGAAGGAGAGTCCTTCCCTTCTTGGACCCTTCGGCCCCCCAGTTAGGGCAGCCTTCCTTTTCTTATCTCCCCCTGCAGGAGGGGGAGCATCTTCTTCTTCTTCCTCGTCTTCAGGGGAGGAGTGCGCCGCAGAGTCATCGGACGGTGAGTCTGACGACGCCTGGCGTCGGGAACTCTTTCGGGTTCCCTTGGCCTTCTTGGTCTTCTCCGGCACCGTATAAGGAGCCGTTGTCAGCATCTTCGCCAGAAGAGCGTCTGTTGGGCCTTCGGGCAAAGGAGCCAGACAATCGATCTGTCTGGCCGTCTCCTGCCAGTCCTGTCAAAGGTACGGGAGTTTAGATCCCGCATGGAGTCAACCTATAAAAAATAAGTATCCTGCGAGAGGTAAAGCAGCTTACCGCTTTGGCTTGGCGCTTCGCGCTGAATCCACGATCCTCAGTAATGGGAGGGGGGACCTCGGCGCTTTTGAATAGCACCCTCCAGGCATCTTCGTGAGTTGTGTTGAAAAGCCTGTTCAGAGTTCGGTGCCGCGCCGGGTCGAACTCCCACAAGTTGAACTCCCGTTGTTGGCACGGGAGAATCCGGCGGTGGAGCATGACCTGGACCACATTGACAAGTTTGAGCTTCTTGTTCACCATGTTTTGAATACATGTTTGGAGTCCGGTCAGCTCTTCCGAACTACCCCAGGACAGGCCCTTCTCTTTCCAGGAGGTGAGCCGCGTGGGGATGCTAGATCGAAACTCGGGGGCCGCTGCCCATACAGGGTCGCGCGGCTCGGTGATGTAGAACCACCCCGATTGCCACCCCTTTATGGTTTCAACAAAGGAGCCCTCGAGCCATGTTACGTTGGGAATTTTGCCCACCATGGCGCCTCCACACTCCGCCTGGCAGCCGCCCACCACCTTCAGCTTGACACTGAAGGTCTTCAACCATAAGCCGAAGTGGGGCTTGATGCGAAGGAAGGCCTCGCACACGACGATAAACGCCGAGATGTTGAGGATGAAGTTCGGGGCCAGATCGTGGAAATCCAAGCCATAATAGAACATGAGCCCCCGGACGAATGGATGGAGAGGGAATCCCAGTCCGCGGAGGAAATGGGTGAGGAATACTACCCTCTCATGGGGCCTGGGGGTGGGGATGAGCTGCCCCTCATCGGGGAGCCGGTGCACGATGTCGTCGGGCAGGTATCCGGCTCTCCTCAGTTTCTTGATGTCTCCCTCTGTGACAGAGGAGACGATCCACCTGCCTCCCGCTCCGGACATGGTTGGAGAAGGTTGAGGTGGGAAGTGTGGACTTGGGCGCTAGAGCTCGAGTGTGCGAAAACGGATGAGCAAAGGAGGAAGAAGGCGTGGATAGGAAGGTGAATCCTTATCCCTTTATATGGGCGGACGAAACTAAGCGTTCCCACTTGCCTGGTAAAACTCGCTTATCCACCAAGCGCCGTAATTGATGGCGCGGTTGGGTTACCCATGCCCGTATTGATGAGAATCCCGTAATAAGGGGACACGATCTCTGCTTTGGCAAGATGTGTCAAAAAACTACCTCGCGTTATGTGCGGGGCTGGTTAAAGGGAACTGTTCGAATAATCACCGGGCCATGACATAACATCATACTATCAAGACTAGTCAGCAAATTAGAATTGCAAAAATATTATTCTCTCTACGGTGGTATGTGGAACTTATCTTGCAGGGTCGGACACTATCCTCGTTTTCAAGTTCTTCTGTGATGTATTCGGAGAAGGAACCCACCTTGCAATTCCGAAGACAATACTGCGCGCCGGACTCATCGTCATTGAAGCCTGTTTCAGGGGCTACTGAGGGAGTCCTGGATTAGGGGGTCTCCGGACAGCCGGGCTATCTCCATTGGCCGGACTGTTAGACTATGAAGATACAAGATTGAAGACTTCGTCTCGTGTCCGGATGGGACTCTACTTGGCGTGGAAGGCAAGCTAGGCAATACAGATATGGATATCTCCTCCTTTGTAACCAACCTTGTGTAACCCTAACCCTCTCCGGTGTCTATATAAACCGAAGGGTTTTAGTCCGTAGGACAACAACCACAACATACAATCATACCATAGGCTAGCTTCTAGGGTTTAGCCTCTCTGATCTCGTGGTAGATCTACTCTTGTACTACCCGTATCATCAATACCAATCAAGCAGGATGTAGGGTTTTACTTACATCAAGAGGGCCCGAACCTGGGTAAAACATTGTGTCCCCTGCCTCCTGTTACCATCCGGCCTAGACGCACAGTTCGGGACCCCCTACCCGAGATCCGCCGGTTTTGACACCGACAATAACCTTTGGCCGGACTCTTGGACTATGAAGATACAAGATTGAAGCCTTCGTCCCGTGTCCGGATGGGACTTTCCTTGGCATGGAAGGCAAGCTTGGCAATACGGATATGTAGATCTCCTCCCATTGTAACCGACTCTGTGTAACCCTAGCCCTCTCCGGTGTCTATATAAGCCGGAGGGTTTTAGTCCATAGGACAAACATACAATCATACCATAGGCTAGCTTCTAGGGTTTAGCCTCTCTGATCTCGTGGTAGATCTACTCTTGTACTACCCATATCATCAATATTAATCAAGTAGGACGTAGGGTTTTACCTCCATCAAGAGGGCCCGAACCTGGGTAAAACATTGTGTCCCCTGCCTCCTGTTACCATCCAGCCTAGACACACAGTTCGGGACCCCCTACCCGAGATCCGCCGGTTTTGACACCGACAGCCTCACACTCCCATGCGGGTGGACCGACGGCGCTCCGACAAAACCGATCTACTGCCATGACACTCTCTCGGACACTCCGACTCACTCCCCACTGGGCTAGTCCTGGGTGGCCCCGTGTCTACCAAAGACACCAACGACCATCGTCGTGGCCAAACATAAATGGTCCCAAACAGGGACCCGGATCCATAACAATAACAACGGGCACGCAAGGCTTATGTCCGGCTACCTGATCAGGGTAGCGCGCGCCCATAACCTTCCCTCGTTGGAGGCACCGGCGAGAGGCACGACAATAGACCCAGTTAGGACCTTCCCATAAAGGTAAGCGTGGTTGCACTAGTCAGTTCGATATGGTGGCACCATGACTCAGCCAATAGTTGTTCAAGTTCAATTTAATTCGTTTAAACTTGAATGCAATATGCTGAGCCATGATAAACTTAACATGATGCAATTACAAAGCATGGGCATGATATCAACATAAGCACGGGGTGCAACATAACTATCCACCATATCAACAATGAATCATATCCTACTGAGCATACCATAATGATGAGCATGAATATTACCAGTACAACACTACTCATAACATGACCATTAGCATCAGCAATAAATACCATGCAAGAACTCATCAATAACATTACCGAGTAAAGACTTAATCAACTAGCAACAAAGGAACAATGCATATTAATAGTACTCGGTAACCGATGTTAGTCATGCCCCGAAGAACATGACCAACCCAATATGTACTACTATCAAGCATAACAATATGAAAGTAATACTAACAAGTAGTTCATGATGACAGTGTAAGAAACATAGCATGATGGTAACCACCGATCCATAAGCATAACCGACATAACGACAGCAGTAGAAAAACAATCATACAGTTATTAAAGATTCAAGTTGAAAACCAATGCTACTGCATGGCTATCATGCAAATGGTGGTTGTGTCTTGCGTGGGGTGGAAGAAATCACCGGGAAGAAGTGTGAAAAGCTCGCGGAAAGAATCGCCGGAAAACGTTCTCTCTCGGAGGGGCTGATTAAGCGCAAGGGAAAAATGGTCATTTTCACAGTGTCAAACCATAGTGAAAATGAAACCAACATAACGGGCTCGACGAAACTAAGAGGTGGGCTTTGGATTCACCTGATTTTGAGTTGTGGTTGAAAAGTTATAAAGGGTTGAAGTCCAGGGACCAATATGTGAATATTTTCATCACCAACAAGTCCCTGCCGGCTGAAAATAGAAAACGCCTTTCAGAGTAATACGTTTTCAGAGCTGAGAAAAGGTATTCTAGGCTGAAGTAGAACGAAAGTACGCTTTCCCGAGAGGAAAACGTATTCCGAAGAATACGTGTCCACTTAACGTACCTGGGCCCGGTGATGTGTGACTGGCACGTGGGGTCCAGGCGCAGGGGGGAGGTGGCACGGGCGCTGCCTTCTTCCTCCCACTCGCCCTGTTCCTAGCGTGAACAGAGGAGGAGCAGGGGAGGAAGCGACCAAGGGGCCGGCCGGCTCCGGCGATCCCCGGCCCGGGCGAGGGAACCGGCTGGACCGCAGGGCTGCGCCGCACCCGTTCAGAGGAACGACGGCCACCGGGGAGGAGTGGAGGGCGTGGAGACGGGAGGCTACAGAGAGCTTCGGGCGACGGCGCTGGCCTTGGGGATGCGTGACCAGGGGTGCTCCGGCGTGGGGTGAGAGGTTGGGGCGGCTCAGTGGGACGTGGGGGGTCTAGTGGAGGTGGTGGGGAGATGAGGGGAGGCCTGTGGTTGTCGGGCCCAAGCCGAGGCCGAGGTGGCCATGGAGGATGACAGCGACCAACGGCGAGACCGGAGCACTCTGGTGGTCGAGGAGGCTTGGGGAGAGGCTGGTGAGGTGAGGAAGGGTTAGGGGGTCCTTATATAGGTGCGGAGGAGGCTCTGGAGCTCACAGGCAAGCTTGAGTAGTGCTCTAATGGAGGTCCGTGGCTGGGCATCGCACGGGCACTGTTCTAGCGGCGCATTGATGACGAATCAGGACGAGGAACTGATTCAGGGCGACGCAGTCGAGCATGGGCGAGCTCTTGGACAATGTTTCAGGTCGAGACGAGGAGGGAGTGGACGAGCATAGTGGCCGGAACGAGCCAGAGCGCGAGTTAGCCATGACGCAAGCGTGATCACCACTCGCACTGGTGCAATCGGCGTGCTTTGGCGGGGCCGACCATGTCCAGTAGATGGAACTTGGTGCCCTTAGTCCAACTGAAGAAATAAATCGGTCCAGGGGTAAATAAGAGATTTGCGCTTAGCTCCAAAGTAAATCAATAGGAAGGTGCTTGTAACTTGCTGTGCTTAATACAGCTTGGTAACGTGCTAAATAATTTGTCTGATGATGATCACACACTAAGGTGATGTTGATAACCAAAATTCAGACTAAGAGGAGGAGTTTAGATGAGGGTTGCTGTAGAAACCACTACAATGGCCAGAATTAGAGATTTGGATGATACACTCACATGGAGAGGCAAGTTGAGCTGAAATTTGGCATAGAGGGGTTATATGATGATATGAAGCTTCTGTAAATGGTTCATGCCATTTGGAAATACCAAAGTGGCACTTGCTTCACAAAGCTTAATTCTGGACAGAAACTTGGAAAAATTGCACAGGGCAATTGGATTAACCAATTGAGCTAAAAGTTTGTGGAAGGAGTTAATATAGATAGAATAATGTCCTGGTAAAGTTTCTGCTCAATTGAATTAATATAAAATATAGTTGCTTCACAAACTGAAAATCTGACCAGAAACTACGATTTGGTGCTGGGCTCACATAGATGCATTACGTGAGCTCATATTTGGTATAGATTCATGACTTGATCATATGAAGGACCTTGAAGAATTTAAACTCATTTGGATATGCCTATCTTGTACTTCCTTCACAATCACTTCCCTCAGACAGGAACTTTGAAAATTTTCTTAGGAACATTTACCAGTCAAATTGAGTTGAATTTTGGCATGAAGCAATTATTTGGACATGAAAAGAAGTCCAAGAAGTTTGGGTTGAATTGGGTAAAGATAAATAGCACTTGCTTCACAATGTGCCATATTTTGCCATAATAGGAAATGAATTTATTGAGCATGATGAGAAATATGGCGAATGAAGTATTTTGCCATATTTTAGGAAGATATGACCCAAAAAAATATAAGAATTATTTGGGGATTTTTGGATGGGCAGAAATATAGGTTGCTTCACAACCTAGGGAAGATAGGGTTATTCCTTTAATAGAAAAAGGAATTTTCCTGAGAAAAAGAAATTAGGGTTTGGTCATGAAGTGAAGTGACATGATCTTGGCAAGGTTTTGAGAATCATGAGTCACTTGGGAGAGGAAATGAAGATGATTTCCCAGGTAGCAAGGCCACAGAACCACTCCAAAAAGAAAAACAAAGCAAAAACCAATAATCCAAAGGGAAAAAGAAAAGGGCCAAAAACTAGGCTGTTACACTCATTTTGCTCTGTATGTAGTCACTTTCTAGAATCTCCAGAAAGACTTATATTTGGGAATGGAGGGAGTACTATACTAATAAAACATTAAGGCCGCGAGGCGATGCTGTGCTGGTTACATGAGGCAAGAAGAAGAGATGCATCCATCGACGACGTCCACCTCCTCGACTCAGGGCGCCGGCCCACCGAACGGAGGCTAAGTAGCAGCGGCTTTCGTGGCCAGGTTGATGTGCTTCTGAACAACGGCGTCCAAAGATTCCAGCCGCTGGAAGAAGGCCAATGTCTTTCTGTCCTCGCTGGCCTTGTAGTGGCATATGTAGACAATTTCCTCGTAGATGTGGATGTGTAGGTCGACGGTTTATTGCATGGAGAGGCGCTGCGCGGCGAGCGCGGCCTCGAGGTGCACATTCTTCATCGCGACCCCCGGCACCTGCAGGGCCACCAAGGCTTGAAAGAGTTCATTACCATGGATGTCGATGAGGGTGGCAGGCAATGAGGTGCCTGGGCGCGTGGGCTGGAGCAGTACGGCAAGGTCGTCCACATGCTTCTTGATGGCGGTTGACTTGCCAATGGATTTGACCATCATGTCGTCCATACGAGAGGCGAAGCCGGTGTCGGCAAGGGCTACGATGCCAGCAGTCGCCAGCACCGTCTGGAAACGCTGCACGGTGCGGGGCCGCAGGCCAGCGCCTTGGATGATTTGGCACAGCCGACTGCCGCTCATGTCCATCACCTCCATAGGTGCTTGTGGCTTCTGGTCACTTGGTCTTGGATTGGAGTGAGTAGTGTTGCACAGAGACTAGGAGTAGATGGATAGGAGTGGTGGGGCGCCTTTATATGAGAATCCAAACTCTGTTGCATTCATATCATGTTGGCTCTATTCTGCTTCTCCAATTAATTCCCTCTACATGTAATAGAGGATGCATCATTGATCGTTCAACGTCTCGGTAACCGCTACCCTCTCCCTCCTTGGCAATGGCATTCAAGCACCTATGGAGGCGACTGCCGCTCGCGTCTATCGCGTGTCAGGAGACGTTCTTGTCGGCGACAAGGTGGCTATGGTGACTTCGTAAATTTCAAGATGATAGTACTAGTATACTCAATATTGTGCACCACGACCAAGGCGGAGAGGAAAACGAGAGAACTACGTATTTATTTACAGTGTAGATTTACTCATTTTGCTCCATATGTACTCCCTCTCGGTGTAGCCTAGTCACTTGTTGAAATCTCTAGAAAGGCAAATACTCCTTTCTGGTTTACATGGCTATACTAGCAAGTACTACAATAGTGGGATCACATAGCAATTTTGTCTCATGCAAGAGCCTGGTTATATGCGTGCTCCAAGGTTCGCAACTGCCATGTTCGGGTTGCGCTTGGCTCTTCGCCTCTTCGAGAAGACGAACAATGATGTTACTACTACTTCTACAGTATCGAACCCACTGTTGCATGTCCGTCCACCGCGTGCGGGAGGGATAGCTTGTTGTAGTACTCTATAAGGATAGTTGTAATGGGAGTACTATCATAGGTAGTACTCCCTCCGTTCCTAAATATTTGTATTTCTAGAGATTTCAACAAGTGACTACATAGGGAGCAAAATGAGTGAATCTACACTCTAAAATATGTATATATACATCCGTATGTGGTAGTCCATTTGAAATATCTAAAAAGACAAATATTTAGGAACGGAGGGAGTATCATGCATGCCAACTAGGTAAATTTGATGAGGTGGCATAGAAGTAAATGAAGAAAGAGAGGGTTGAGTATCACATCATGATACCGTATCATATTAAATGTTGTGGTACTATCTGTCATGCATGCTAATAAATTAAGTCATCGATGATACTAACATACTATGCACTACGGATATGTAGTATCATACACTAGTATAATATGCATGATACTAGTATTCCATTACGACCAACCTAAGCAAAAGCATGTCCTCGTCTGCAAGCCACCGCGCGCATGGGCGAGGGAGAAGGCGTGTGGTAGTAAAATCAAGCTTCTCCTTGTTGTACGAGTTGATGCGACACATCATAGCACTAGCACCACGTGGTTGCCTCTAAACTTGGCTGAAAGACCCGCTGTGTACAATACTCCATTTGCTGCAACCTCTAACATTTACCCCACCACAAATTAAAATATATATTCCTATCTTGACCAGATGAGCGTGCAAACTACAATCACCAGGATGACAGGTAGGGACAGAAGATTATTTTTATAAAAAAGCATGAAGCCGACCCCAACGATTTTAAGCTTACAGGCACGGTACATGCTATCCTAGACTACTATACACATGAAACTGCCACACGAGCGTCCGGTCTACGCTTGGCTCTTTGCCTCTTCGGGAAGTCGAACAATGATAGAGTACTACTGCAGTGGAGGAGCACGAAAGTGCAACTATCCCTAGGTGGTTTTGGTAATTCATAACAACATATAGCTCATTGAGCTAATGCTATTCCAAGATAATTATTTCAGGAAAGCTCAATGATTGGCATGGCATGGATGTGAAAGTGGAACCCTCAAAATGCTAAGGACAAAGGATTGGCTCAAGCTCAAAAGCTCAAGACTCTTCATTTTATATTTTAGTGATCCAAGATCACATTGAGTCTTTAGGAAAAGCCAATACTATTAAGGAGGGATGAGGTGTTGCTTAATGAGCCTCTTGCTTCATGTGCTTAGTGATATGCTCCAAAACCCTCAACTACTTTCCCATATCCACATATGACCAAAACCCTAAGCCAATCTCGGTCCTACCGATTCTTCCTATCCGGCGCCACCGAGTTTCACTTGTCATTAGCCACTGCCAAACCCTAGCAATTCGGTCCTACCGATAAGGATCTCGGTCTCACCGAGATGGGGTTGCAAACTCTCTGTTTCCCTTTCGTAACTTTTCGGTCTCACCGAAAGAGCGAATCGGTCCCACCGAGATTGCAATGTAAACTTAGTGTTTCCCCTTTGTAACTTTTCGGTCTCATCGAGTTCCACTCGGTCTCACCGAAAGAGCAAATTGGCCCCACCGAGTTTGCCTGACCAACTCTCTGGTTAGCTAATTACCAAATTCGGTCTCACCGAGTTTGTGTAATCGGTCTCACCGAGATTACGTTATGCCCAAACCCTAACCGAATCGGTCCTACCGAGTTGCATGTCAGTCCCACCGAAATTCCTAACGGTCACTAGGTTTACTATTTCGGTCAGACCGAGTTTTCTGATTCAGTCCCACCGAGATTGGTAAATTGTGTGTAACGGTTGGATTTTGTGTGGAGGCTATATATACCCCTCCACCTCCTTCTCATTAAGTGAGAGAGCCATCAGAACACACACACCATTCCTACTCATATGTTCTGAGAGAGAACCACCTACTCATGTGTTGAGACCAAGACATTCCATTCCTATCATATGAATCTTGATCTCTATCCTTCCCAAGTTGCTTTCCACTCAAATCTTCTTTCCACCAAATCCAAATCCTATGAGAGAGAGTTGAGTGTTGGGGAGACTATCATTTGAAGCACAAGAGCAAGGAGTTCATTACCTACACACCATTTGTTACTTCTTGGAGAGTGGTGTCTCCTAGATTGGCTAGGTGTCACTTGGGAGCCTCCGACAAGATTGTGGAGTTGAACCAAGGAGTTTGTAAGGGCAAGGAGATCGCCTACTTCGTGAAGATCTACCGCTAGTGAGGCAAGTCCTTCGTGGGCGATGGCCATGGTGGGATAGACAAGGTTGCTTCTTCGTGGACCCTTTGTGGGTGGTTGCTTCTTCGTGGACCCTTCGTGGGTGGAGCCCTGTGTGGACTCGCGCAACCGTTACCCTTGGGTGGAGCCCTGTGTGTACTCGCGCAACCATTACCCTTCGTGGGTTGAAGTCTCCATCAACGTGGATGTAGGATAGCACCACCTATCCGAACCACGGGAAAAACATCCGTGTCTCCAATAGCGTTTGAATTCTCCAAACCCTTCCCTTTACATTCTTGCAAGTTGCATGCTTTACTTTCCGCTGCCTATATACTCTTTGCATGCTTGCTTGAATTATGTGATGATTGCTTGACTTGTCCTAAATTAGCTAAAATCTGCCAAGAACTAAAATTGGGAAAAGGTTAAGTTTTTATTTGGTCAAGTAGTCTAATCACCCCCCTCTAGACATACTTTCAATCCTACAAGTGGTATCAGAGCTTTGGTCTCCATTTGCTTGATCTCCATAGCTTTTGGTGGTCATAGCCTTGGTTTCACAACCTAGGAGAGTATGGCGTCTAGCGAGGGAAATTATCACCGTAGAGGTCCTTACTTTGATGGTACTAATTTTGCTAGTTGGAAGCATAAAATGAAAATGCATATACTTGGACATAACCCCGCCGTTTGGGCTATTGTGTGTGTTGGTTTGCAAGGTGACTTCTTTGATGGGAGAGAACCAAACCGTGAAGCTACCGCGGATGAGTTGAAGATGTTGCAATACAATGCTCAAGCTTGTGATATTCTATTCAACGGATTGTGCCCCGAAGAATTCAACAAAATCAGCCGCCTTGAGAATGCAAAGGAAATTTGGGACACTTTGATTGATATGCACGAAGGTACCGACTCCGTCAAGGAATCCAAGTTGGATGTGCTTCAAAGCCAACTTGACAAGTTCAAGATGAAGGATGGTGAAGGTGTCGCTGAAATGTACTCTAGGCTTGCTCTCATCACAAATGAGATTGCCGGCTTAGGAAGTGAAGAGATGACTGATAGATTCATCATCAAGAAGATCCTAAGAGCCTTGGATGGAAAATATGATACTGTGTGCACATTGATCCAAATGATGCCCAATTACAAAGATCTCAAGCCAACGGAGGTGATTGGAAGAATTGTTGCTCATGAGATGTCACTTAAGGATAAAGAGGAACTTCACAACAAATCAAGTGGTGCCTATAAAGCCTCATGTGAAGCCCCTACATCATCAAGTGAGAAACAAGACTTCAATGAAGAATTGAGCTTAATGGTGAATAACTTCAACAAGTTCTACAAGAGTAGAAGCAAAGATAGAAGCTCCAAGTCAAGGTCCTACAATGACAAAAGATCGTCTAGTCGAGAGCGAAACTGTTACAATTGTGGAAGATCCGGACACTATTCCAATGAGTGTACGGCTCCCTACAAGAGAAGAGAAGATTCTCCAAAAAGAATAAGCAAAGGATCACCACCAAGAGAGAGAAGGAGTAGAGATGATCGTTATGAACGAAGATACTCACGGAGAAGCAAGGATTCGGAAAGGAAGGAAAAATCATCAAGGAGCTACACAAGACGAAGACATCAAGCTCATGTTGGTGAATGGGTATCCGGCTCCGACTCCGACAGCCACTCCGAGAGAAGTTATCACTCCGACTCCGAAGATACTCAAGATGAAGGTGTTGCCGGTCTAGCACTTGTGTCAACCAACTCCTACGACATATTTGACTCACCAAATGAAGGAATTGGAAGATCCTTCATGGCCAAAGGTCCTAAGGTAACACACCCCGAGTATGTTGATTTCAATAGTGATGAAGATGACTTGTTAGGTGATGATTTGCTTGGTGACAACTCTAGTGATGAATACTATGATGAAAGACCAATTAATCATGCTAATCAAGATAAAACGAATGACAATGATAAGGAGAAGATTGAGGCTCTAACTAAAGAACTAAAAACTCTTAAGTTAGCTCATGACACTATCTTCGAAGATCATCGAGAACTTTTAAGAGCTCATGAGAAACTACGCTTTGAAAAGCTCAATCTTGAGCAAGAGCATGAGTTCTTAAAGGCAATCAATGATGATCTTCGCAAGAAAAGTTCTTCTTACATTGCCAAGCGTTTACTCTTATCCACTTACATGCCTCAAGTCAAGTCTAACAAGAAAGATTCTTCCTCTAGTAGTAACAATGATCATGCTAAATCCAATATTGTTGCTTCTAGTAGTTCTCTTGATTCCACTAATGATTCTCTTAGCCAAGTTACACTTGAGCAAGAAAACAGCTTATTGAAGGGAATTATAGAGAAAGGAGTGTACAAAAGCCTTGCCGGGAGTAAGCAATTCGAGGAAATTGTGCGCAAGCAAGGAATGCACCGGAAGAATCAAGGTGTTGGTTTTGAACGAAAGTTCAATGCCAATGGAGTTGAGTGGGAAGAAGATCAATACCCCAAGACAAAGTTTGTCCCTCAACAAGAGAAGTATACTTCTTTCAAGGGGACACAAGCTCAAGATGATCTTCCACCACAAGACTACAAGCAAAAAGGCAAGGACAAGCTTCAAGAGGAAATTGATGCATTTGAAGAAGCTCCAAAGACCTTAGTCAAGTGGATTCCCAAGACTACTTCAAGTTCAACTTCATCAAGTACGACTACAACTCCAAGGATTCCCATCAAGATGATGTGGATCCAAAAGAAGAAGAACTAGAGAGTTCTTGAGGGTGACTCCGCCAACATAATTCACTCTTATCATTTTGGCAAGAACAAGTGCAATCAACTTCCATATCTTGCACTAGTTCAAGGAGTCACAAACCCTCTTGTTGGTAAGACAAGGGACAAGGTAACCTAAAAGTTTTCATGGACATCATCTTTTGTGTGCATCACTCTATGTCTATGGATATCCTTGTTTGTTCCTTGTGGGACTAACTCATGTAGGTATTGAAAGTGCAATTCACTCATATGGATAGCTCCAAGAGATCTACATCAACATTGAGCATCCACATCTTCAATATCTACATGAAGTCATCATCGACAAAACCCAAGGTTAGTTCATCCCTCTTAGGGGGGATATCACATCTAGGGGGAGCTTTACTCTAAGACTTGAGCTAAAGCAACTCTAAAGATGTGAACACAACAATGCTTTATGTAAAAGTGGTAACCCCACTTGAGCTTAAACGATGAGTATGACCTATGATCAAGTGTTCTCACTTGACTCCTAAGTCAATATACTCATATATAGATGACTTTGTCATCGCAAATTACTTGATAAATGCTAGATTTGGTTGTGCATGCCTTGCCACATATTTCATTTTCCATCTTATTGTGTGAGCATGCTGGTTGCATATTTTACTCATTCGAGGACATCCACTTGTTGTTTTGATTGTTCGGCTTTATCTTCTTTTGCCAAGTGGATGGACAAGAATGCCTAAGAACCTCATCTAGCTATCTATGCTTTTCTCGTCTCAAACTCTATTCATGCTGCATCATAAAATTTGATCAAGTCAGATTCGAACCACTCTATGTGAGGAGCGCTCGGAGTCCCCGATTCGTCATAGACTTAAACTTCCAAAACCTCTTTATGATTCTCGGTGTGACCGATACTCCACTTTCGGTCCTACCGAGATCATTAAGTTGATCTAGGTTTTCGATCTCGGTGCACCGAGTTTGCCTGACCAACTCTCTGGTTAGCTAATTACCAAATTCGGTCTCACCGAGTTTGTGTAATCGGTCTCACCGAGATTACGTTATGCCCAAACCCTAACCAAATCGGTCCTACCGAGTTGCATGTCAGTCCCACCGAAATTCCTAACGGTCACTAGGTTTACTATTTCGGTCAGACCGAGTTTTCTGATTCGGTCCCACCGAGATTGGTAAATTGTGTGTAACGGTTGGATTTTGTGTGGAGGCTATATATACCCCTCCACCTCCTTCTCATTAAGTGAGAGAGCCATCAGAACACTACCTACACTTCCAACTATCATTTTCTGAGAGAGAACCACCTACTCATGTGTTGAGACCAAGATATTCCATTCCTACCATATGAATCTTGATCTCTAGCCTTCCCAAGTTGCTTTCCACTCAAATCTTCTTTCCACCAAATCCAAATCCTATGAGAGAGAGTTGAGTGTTGGGGAGACTATCATTTGAAGCACAAGAGCAAGGAGTTCATTACCTACACACCATTTGTTACTTCTTGGAGAGTGGTGTCTCCTAGATTGGCTAGGTGTCACTTGGGAGCCTCCGACAAGATTGTGGAGTTGAACCAAGGAGTTTGTAAGGGCAAGGAGATCGCCTACTTCGTGAAGATCTACCGCTAGTGAGGCAAGTCCTTCGTGGGCGATGGCCATGGTGGGATAGACAAGGTTGCTTCTTCGTGGACCCTTTGTGGGGTGGTTGCTTCTTCGTGGACCCTTCGTGGGTGGAGCCCTGTGTGGACTCGCGCAACCGTTACCCTTGGGTGGAGCCCTGTGTGGACTCGCGCAACCGTTACCCTTCGTGGGTTGAAGTCTCCATCAACGTGGATGTAGGATAGCACCACCTATCCGAACTACGGGAAAAACACCCGTGTCTCCAATAGCGTTTGAATTCTCCAGACCCTTCCCTTTACATTCTTGCAAGTTGCATGCTTTACTTTCCGCTGCCTATATACTCTTTGCATGCTTGCTTGAATTATGTGATGATTGCTTGACTTGTCCTAAATTAGCTAAAATCTGCCAAGAACTAAAATTGGGAAAAGGTTAAGTTTTTATTTGGTCAAGTAGTCTAATCACCCCCCCTCTAGACATACTTTCGATCCTACAGAGCACTACAGTATGCTTCTGGCCATCTGACACCGACTGAACTGCTGCATGTCCACCACGTGCGGGAGGGAGAGCATCTAGCGAACGAAAGGTTCTCCTACTAGTCCTGCCAGCCACCACACTCATGGGCGAGGGACGGATGCAACTTCATTGACTTACTGCTCCTGACTTTGTGTGTATGATAGGTGGGCCCAACAGGTGGGTGGCCCACCTGTCATGCAGCCAAAGGCATGTGCGCAAGGGAGAGGGCATTGTAGTAATCAAACTTCATGGTCTTGTATGAGTTGACGCGACACATCAAAGCACTGCACTCGATATATTTCAATAATTTGCGTTTACCGATGCATTAATTACAACGCATGCATGCATGCCGTGACTCTCCTTTTGATACTTGCATATGTTGATTTAATGCACCTTGAAGTAGTATGAATATGTGACGGTAAAGCTTTGTAATTCCCCGGCCCTAATAAAGCGAGAGATGGTTGTGCACGAGGATGGCGAGATCATGCAGACGGAACAGGACCCGACAATGGAGCTCCCTATGGTCTCGATGGACCTCACCTTGCTCCACTGCCCCTTGTGCCTCCTCCCCTTGAAGCCTCCAGTGTATGAGGTTTGAATACACCTCGTTCGTTCGACTGATCAAGCAAGGTGCAGGTTTCTTGATTGATGTGTTGTTCGATTGATTTGTGCAGTGCAAGGGAGGGCACCTGGCCTGCGCGGAGTATCGCATCGAGCGCCCCGGGAACCAGCGGCAGTGCCAGAAGTGTGAGCGTGGCGGTGGCTTCGACGTGCGGAACACGGCGGTGGACGCCGTCGTCTCCTCGGTGAGGGTGGAGTGCCCGCATGAAGGCTGTGGGCTCTATGTCACTTACCACAAGCTCGCGGATCACCAGAGTGTGTGTCCGCTCGCGCCCTGCAAATGCCCCGTGCATGTCTGCGGCTATCAAGGCCCGCCGCCGGCGCTCTCCCACCACATCAGCACCATGCATCCCATGCCCATGCACAGGATCCAGTACGGCAAGGTGCTCCAGCTGCAAGTGCCACTGTCGGAGCCACGGATCTTGCTGTTCGCAGAGGAGGACGACCGTGCGTTTTTCTTGGTCAGCACCGTGCTCGACATCGGCGCGCCTATCATCGCGTCGGTCGTCTGCATCAGAGCGGTGTCATCCCCACTGCCGCACTACATGGCCAAGCTGTGGGCGAACGTCCCGCCGGGGGAGCCCAAAGGGAGGACCGATGCCGTCAAGGTGGAAATGGAGGTGACAAGCAACAAGGATCCTGGCGACGTCGCCGTGCAGGAGCTGACCTTCTTCACAGTTCTACCCAAGCTGCTGGCTGGCGCTAAGCTAGTGTCCCTCCACATTCAGATTGACAAGCTCGCATCCTAAATGATTCTACGGTGCCTTATGTTTATCTTAGTAATATGCTAATATAGGGGTTAGCTCGGTCTACTTTAGCTTAAGAGATTGTGGGTTTTTGTGGCGATGCAGCAATTACTTCGACATCGGATCAACAGTTAAAGTAATTTCCAACAGTCGAACAGATATTTTGTGTCTGTTGGATATAAATATCCTTTGAGTAAGAAGTATAACAGCTTATATGCGTGTTTGTTCAGGAAGTGTTGCATACTTGTGCGAGTTGACACAACACATCAAAGTAGTACTACCACTAGTAGTACTCCCTCCGATCCTAATTTCTCTGCGCATAAGTCGAGGCACAGATACCAAGGAGGGCCTGGTTGTGTCTATACTTGGACAACCCACCCGACTGCGCACCAGCCAGACGAAGCTCGTGTCGTGTTGGTGCCGTGTGCGGCCCGCACATTAACCAAAACCTCGCGCCTCCAGCTTAGCCTTCGTTTTTTAAACTTATCAATCTCAAGGCCAAGGAGCAATGTGAAACCTATGATAGAGCCAATCAGATGGTTGAGAACACTACAATTCGTAGCTATGCGTGTGTGAGAGAGGACGAGTGTGTGCGTGCACATCTTCTCTTCTTGGATAACATACTAAACTCAGAGTACAAGTGTATGTGGGTGGCATCGACCTAGGGAGCTAGAGATGGAGAATGCGAGAAGTCCCGAGAGATAGGTGTGTGTGTGGGAAAGAGGGAGAGAGATGATATGTGTTGATGTAATGCGTGTGAAAAAAAGACTAGTCTATAGCTCGCCACGAGGCTATTCCTGTCGAACACCCCAATAACCGTAAAATATGTATCCGACGGTGCCAGTTATTGCACGTACACATCAGTATAAAAAGAAGTACCATGGCATATGCTACACCACGACCGAGAACACATGCCCCTGTTACGCCATCCGGGAATACTGCCGCACTTCAAAACTAGAACTGTCAATAAATTTTGAGCTTGCGTCTCGTCACATTCCAAATTACTACCATGCTATATTTAATTGCAAACCTATTCACACCGATCACAAACTAAATGGTTTCCCACTTAGGAGCGTATTAGTGCTACTTGGTTATAAATACTACTATGCCAAGATGACTGCACATTCCTCCTCAGCTCCTCATCCACAAAAAAACAATCAAGTCATTCAACATCGTTCCCTTGCATCTGCCATGGCCAGCGTGAGTATTGGGTCAAGAGATTTCCACCAGGGAGAGGCGAGCATGGAAGAGAAAGCACGAGAGATGTCCCACCTCGCCGCAAAAGTAGCTGACATGTCCATCTGCGCAGTAGTAGTAGCATAGAGGTCCCGTTGCGCCGCCGAAGCAGCACGGAGGTCCCGCCATGCCGTCGATGTAGCAGACTGGTCCGGCCGTGCCGCAGAAGCAGTAGAGATGTCCCGCTACGCCGCGGAAGCAGCGCGGAGGTCCCGCCGTGCCGCGGCAATCTGGGAAAATTTCTCGCGGGCAGGAGAGGACTCTTACAGGCGCATGCATGCGGTCGTCCATAGCCAGATGGATCAGATCTCCGGCTGGCACGAGGTTGCATTATGAGGCTACTGGCGTCATCCGACAACTAGGGGAGGGCAATGCGAAGCTCTAGGCCGAGCGCGACCTGCTGAGGGCGAAGATCGCTGGAAGGGCCAAGCAGGTGGAGGAGACCGCTGCCTTGTTGCAGAAGACGGGCGTCATCGTCAAGAAACTTATGGACGAGAATGACATGATCCGCATCAAGCGCAAAAGGCTGGTGGAGGAATCTGAGGATGCTACCAAGCAGCGTATTAAGGACATGAAACTGATGAAAGAGATCATCGCCGCTCTCCGCGAGAACTAGTCTCCGCAACCTGCAGCACCTAAAGAAAGTGAAGATCAGCGAGCCAGATCGTTGTATCCGTCTTCCTTATTCTTTTGCCCTTGTGAATTCCGGGCATAGCCGCATGTGGCTCTTTTAATTATCTTCCTAATTATGTAAGACAATTAGTATGCACTCTCGTCGTCCTTATATATATTCATCAGTCTTGCTATAAGTCACAGTAGATGCTATATAGGTCCGTCGGATCTTACATCAAGATCCGTGCAAAAATTTCTTTTCAGATTTTCTTTTTTCTCTCTTAAGTCTCAGTCGAGGGAGACATAGCCATGCCATTAAACAGACCTGGGGGGAGAGGTGGACGGTAGATGGAGGTCAAAGGGCTCTCCTCCCGAGAAGCACGCGTAGGGGTCTGCGTACGCCTCCCGTACTCAAATAGCTACCCTGCACGGTGCCTCCTAGCTAATAAAAATAGGGGACACGTTGCTACACGTAAATGGTAAATAGAACGCCCACGGTTTCAATAATACTTGTGTTTCTGATTGTAACGTGACAGCACTTGTTCAAAAATGACTTTGTTGATTGTTAATGTGTGCGCCTTCGCAAATCGGACAACAAAATTACCACAGCATGTTGGTGCCGTGTCATGACAACAAGCCAAGTTTCATGATTTTCATGTGTGTTTTGGATTTACAGGAATTAAAAAACCAAGTTTCTCAATGTTTCCAACCGAGCCACGACGCCCAGATATTTGAATTTCATTCCCATTTCTTGCATGGGACCTAGAAATTCACCCGAGGACACACATGTGATTTTTCAACCAACTTTGGTGCACGGGAGCATGTGCTTGTAGTTCAAATTTGAATTATGCACATTAAATGACCAGAAACTCAATTAATGTATAAAAAGGCCAAACGAACCCAGAATAATTCCAAAATTTAACAAGGCACTCATGTAGTTCTATGTTGCCTCTGTAAAGAAACTCAAGGGGGCAGCGTATATCGTTCCACACTCAAAGGTGACACGTTCCCTCTCAGAACCACGAGCCTTCTTGAGAGAAGCTTCGGTTTGCAAGAATCTTATACCAAACTTGTTCCTATTCGGCCAATTTTTTTACCACAGCATGGTAGTACCATGACATGACACCATGCCAAGTTTCATGATTTTCAAGCATGTTTTGGATTTACAAGAATTTTAAAATCAAGTTTCTCAATGTTCCCGGCCAAGCCACGATGCCCAGATGTTTGAATTTCATTCCCATTTCTTGCATGGGACCTAGAAATTCATCCGAGGACACACATGTGATTTTTCAACCAACTTTGGTGCACAGGAGCATGTGCTTGTAGATCAAATTTGAATTATGCACATTAAATGACCAGAAACTCAATTAATGTATAAAAGGGCAAACGAACCCAGAATAATTCCAAAATTTAACAGGGCACTCATGTAGTTCTGTGTTGCCTCTGTAAAGAAACTCAAGGGGGGGCAGCGTATATCGTTTCACACTCAAAGGTGACATGTTCCCTCTCAGAACCACGAGCCTTCTTGAGAGAAGCTCCGGTTTGCAAGAAGCTTATACCAAAACTTGTTCCAAATCAGCCCAATTTTTTTACCACATCATGTTAGTGCCATGACATGACACCATGCCAAGTTTCATGATTTCCAGGAGAGTTTTGGATTTACATGAATTTTAAAACCAAGTTTCTCGATGTTCTCGACCGAGTCACGATGCCAAGATGTTTGAATTTGATTCCCATTTCTTGCATGGGACCTTGAAATTCACCCAAGGACACACATGTGATTTTCCAACCAACTTTGGTGCATCGGAGCATGGGCTTGCAGTTCAAATTTGGATTATGCACATTAAATGTCCAAAAACTCAATTAATGTATTAAAAAGGCGAAACGAACCCGGAATAATTCCAAAATTTAAAATGGCACTCATATAGTTTTATGTTGCCTCTGTAAAGAAAATCAGGGGGGAGGCAGCGTATATCGTTTCACACACAAAGGTGACACATTCCCTGTCAGAACCACGGGGCTTGTTGAGAGAATCTTCGGTTTTGCAAGAAGCTTATACCAAAACTTTTCCCAATTCAGCCAAAAAATATACATATGAAAACAGGGTTTAGATTATCCCGAACATCTCGCTACCTAGACCAATGTACTCTGATTTGAATTCAACATAAGATGGATACAAATATTTGAATTGGAGATCGTATGGTACATGTAGTTCATAGTGAAATATGATTACTGCTATCTGCATGTTTTTTGTTATCAAATATTTAAATTATTGTATAACTTGACAACAATCGTATTCAAATAAGGAAAATTGATTCAAATTTAGTCCATATGGTAGACGACAATATATATGTTCATAGGGTGGAGTAAAATGTTCATATATGATGGAAGATCAAAATATAGGACTACATCCATTATAAACCGCAAGGTCACCTAACGATTATTCGAATTCAACATAACGTGGATTCAAAAATTGAAATTCAAGATCCTAGCATTTGTAATCATATAAAATGGGACATGACTCTTTCTTTTGGTGGGAATTGATTTGTTTTTTGTTGTTGTTGAGGGAAGTGTGAATTGATTTGGTACTGTACAGGGTAATCTTGTTCTCCCGATTTTTTTTACATTTTTCTTGTAGTTTTTTCAATGACATCTATAGCAATATAGTAAAAGGGGACATGACTCTCGGGTGTCTTGTATGAATTGTTTTTTTTGTACATGTAATGTTTGTTCTGCGGAACAAGGAATTCGCGCCTTGTTATCCCGAAATTTTCAAGCTCGAATATCTTTTGTCTCATCTGCTTTGAAACTCCCGCCTCTTCAACCCGCTCCGTGCCTTGTTATCCCGAAATTTTGACCCGCGCGAAAACTCCCTCCTCATACGAAATCGGTCCCGCGGCTCAGACACGCGAAATCCCCCTTCTACCCCTCAGCCGGAAATGCTGGCTCGACATCGCGGTGTCAAAACCGATGGGGGTATGCTAGTAAATTACCCTACATTTTGGACAAACACGTACCTAAGCCATGGCTCCCCCTACCTTCCCCTCCCCCCATTCGTACATAGAGGCCGCAAAAACCCGCGAAACCCCACTCTCCTCCGTCGGCCTCCCGACCGCCGCCTAGAGGGAGACTCTTCCCCGACGACATCCTCCATCGCAACATCTCGCCGTCCCTCATCAACCACATCGGATGAGGATCCGTTGTCAATCTCGTCGTCCCGCCGGATCAGCCACCCTGTCCTCCACCTCCAAGGAGCTGCCCCGACGTTCGCCTCGTCTATCGCGCCACCTCCATCCCCACATCGTCGTCTTGACCTGCCCCACCGGAACTGCAGCACCCTCAGCAATTCCTCCGATGATGCTGAGGCCCACTCAGCGCCACCAAGGAGGTTCTGAACTCACCGCTGCATTTTATCTTTTATTCGATCTCACGGGGCTGTCGGTGCTCGATACCAAGCAGCCATGGCGGGTCTCCATTGACGGTGCCGTCGCCGGCCGCTTCATCCCCGGCATCTCTCCCCCATGTCATTGCTTTCTCGGTGGCAACTTCCACACTGGCACTAGCTGCCGCTGCTCCGGCTCTCGCTCGCGCTGCTGTTCCGACTGCTGCTGTTCCAGCTCTCGCTCGCGCTGCGGCTCTTTTCTTGCTGTCAGTCGCACTGCTACACTGCTCTTGCTTTCATTCATGCTGCTGCTCTCCTCTGCTATTGCTAACGGTCGCGCTATTGCTCTCATTCATGCTGCTGCTCCGCTCTTTCTCTCGCTCGCGCTGCTGCTGCTTCTGCACAACCCCCGGCAGCTACAGGAGTTACTCTTTAGCACTCGCTCGTGGTGCTGCTACACGACTTTCTCTCTTCTAGTGCGTTCCCTGCTAGCGTCTGTCGGTGTTCTGCGGAACGGGGGTCCCCAGACTTGCCTGCCTGCGGCCTGCGGCGTGGCTCAAAAGGGGGC
Source organism: Triticum urartu (assembly GCF_003073215.2). NCBI lineage: Eukaryota > Viridiplantae > Streptophyta > Magnoliopsida > Poales > Poaceae > Triticum > Triticum urartu. The sequence goes on from NC_053026.1 coordinate 351,260,880, forward strand.
CCAGCACGGCCCATCTTCGTCAACACAGACCCAAGACCCTCGCGAGGGGCCAAGCCTCGCGGGGCGGACGACACGGAGTTTCCTCAGGCACGGCCTCATCAGGCTGGCTCGCGAGGAGACGGAGAGATCAAGGCGAGGTACCTCACGAGGTGCCCGTGACGCAAGCCATGATGACCAAAGGCGCCAGGCGGGCGCCAGCTGCGCAGTGTCCTCCTTTCCTCTTTGGTGCAAAGGGAGCAAGCGCAGGCGAGAGCATCAAGCAAAGGCACCCGTTTTGGTGCAACGAGACCAAGACCAGTCCAACGGCAGGGAGGAAGTCATTGTGGAGCCCAAGCCAGCGTCACCACCAGAGCCTTTGGCAGGCGAGGACCAACTTTAGTCAGGATAAGTGTACCAGATGTTCCCCTTCAAAATGGCCAATTGTTGGCGCCCTTCCTGCTCAATATTTGGGAAGAGGCCCAGGGCGTTTGCCTATAAATAGGACTAGCCACCCCTAGGGTAGAGGGGCAATCAAGAAGGGAGAATCTAGAAGCCAAGAGAGAAACTAGCTAGGATCGGATCGAGTAGCATCACAAAGAGAGAGAGAGAGAGAAGGGCGACTGAACTCCTCCTAGAAGTTCATCCCCCCAGCCAAGAACAGACCCTCGTGAGGCTCTTCTTCCTTGTATTGCTCATCATCATCAGCCCAAGAGGCAATCCACCACACCACACACTGGAGTAGGGTATTACACCACAACGGTGGCCCGAACCAGTATAAACCCTGTGTCTCTTGTGCTGTTCTTTCCATAGCTTAGATCTTAGCGAAGCAGAGGGGTGCAGGTAGGTAGAAGGCGAAATCTCCGCGCGCACCCCAGTGTTCGAACCTCAAGGGTCTGCCGGAACCCGAAATCCGACATTTGGCGCGCCAGGTAGGGGTGCGCCGGAATTCGCCTTCCACCACCCCGTTCTCCTCCCACCATCGCGTCCATGTCTGATGCTCGTCGGGCCCACGCCGAGCGCCGGGCCGCTCTCGCTTTCCGTGTCGCCCAGACGGCTCCTGTCGGCGGGCGTCGTCACCGTTCCCCGTCACCTGTCGTCAACGCCGCCACCGGCCCGGCGGGGAACGAGCAGCAAGCATTGTCTCAGCATCCGTCCGTGCAGCAAGACGGCCGCACCGCTACTCCCTCGCTCACCCCAGCTGGTTCTTCATCCCGCACGCTCCGCGCACCCATGGAGGCTCGAGCTGCGCTCATCGCGGCAAACGAGCTCCTGCGCTACCGTCTCGTCGATGACGTCTACGAAGAATGGCTCGACCGCGTCGCCGAGCTCGTCCGCGCCGCAGGGGGCTCTCCTGCGCCGTCTGTTCCGCTGCACCGCACCCCGCCTCGCACAGGCGATGAAGCTCCAGGGGCGCCCCAGCCGCCTCCTCCTCAAGAAGGTGCCATGGCTCCAAGGCACGTGGCCCCTGGGCGGAACCCGCTCCGTCAGGTGCCAGCGCGGCAAGAGCAGAGCTGCCAAGAAGTCCCTCGCCCGCAAGAAGCTGCCCTGGCGCTCCCTGCTCCAGCATGTCGCGACCATGCTCCTACTCCCGCACGTCAAGACCCCGTGCTGCTCCTAGCTGCAGCGCGTGGGGACATGCAAGACCAAGCTCTCCATCACCCAAGGCCTCCCGTGGCCACAGCAGGCTGCCGTGCCTTCACCACCGAGCTACGCAGCGTCGCGTGGCCCGACAAGTTCAAGCCAGACCTGCCTCCTCGTTACGACGGCACGGCTGACCCTGCGGAGTTCCTCCAGCTCTATGAGCTGGGCATCGAAGCTGCCAACGGAGACGAGAAGGACATGGCGAACTGGTTTCCCATGGCGCTCAAGGACGGGGCCCGCACCTGGCTCCTGAACCTGGCTCCAGGCACGATCTCCTCCTAGGACGAGATGCTCACCCGCTTCATTGCCAACTTCCAAGGTACTCGTGATCGGCCACCAGCCGTGAGCGACATGCGCCGCATCAAGCAACAACCCGGAGAGATCCTGCAGAAGTACATCTAGCGCTTCAACAACGCACGCCTCAAGATTCCCAAGGTGACCGAGGAGGCCATCATCTCAGCCTTCTCCGACGGCGTGCGCGATATCAAGATGAAGGAGGAGCTGGCAATGCATGAAGACCTGTGCACTTCCTTGGAGTTGTTCAACTTGGCAACCAAGTGCGCCAGGGATGAGGAAGGGCGTCTCTCCCTCCTCGAGCTGCCTGTCACGAACCCAGAAGAGAAGAAGCCCAAGGCCAAGGATGTGAAGCGCAAGGGGGCTGCCGTGCTCGCGGCAGAACCAGACACCAAGCGGGGCAGAGATCAGCCCGAATCTTCCAAGGGCAGTTGGTACTGTGCGTACCATGACCTCCACACCCACAACACCAACGAATGTCAAGAGCTCCGAGCCGTGCGAGAAGGAAGGATCGGCCGTCGCCCCGACCATGGTGACCGGGGCTACGGTCGAGGAGGAGGAAGGAACGCAGGACGCTGGGAAGACCGCTGCCTGCGCCAAGGGTGGCACGATCGACCTTGCGAGGATCGCTGGCAAGACCCGCCTCACGAGGGAGACTCGAGGGATCAGCCTCGCGAGGATCGCCCGCAAGGCAACGCAGGCTCCCTCCGCTGCCGCCGCAGCCAAGGAGAAACAAGGACCGCCATCAGGACGAGGGGGCTGGGGGCTTCCAGGAGCCGCGCGCGATCGCCTGCATCCTGGGCGGGGCTCAAGCCCCAGCCTCTCAACGCATCTTCAAGCAGTTCGCCCACGAAGTGAATGTAGTCCTCCCCAAGCTCGAAGCCACGCGCTCTCTCAGGTGGTCGGCGTGCGCCATCACGTTCAGCTCAGCAGATCAGCTCAAGTGTGCGGCCACAGCCGGAGTCCTCCCGATGCTTTGTTCCCCCATCATCAGCAATGTGGTGGTCACCAGGATCCTCATCGATGGCGGGGCAGGGCTCAACGTCCTGTCCGTGGAAACATTCAACAATCTCCAAGTGCCCTACAACCAGATTCAGCCGACCAAGCCTTTCTCCGGAGTCACCGACAGCTCCATGGTCCCGATTGGGCAGGTCTGCCTCCCTGTCACCTTCGGGGCACGCGACAACTACCGCACCGAGCTCATCGACTTCAACGTTGCTCACATCCGCCTGCCGTACAACGCCATCCTTGGGTACCCAGCGCTGGCCAAGTTCATGGCCGTAACTCACCACAGCTACAACGTCCTCAAGATGCCAGGAAGTGGCGGAGTCATCATGGTGCCCTGTGAAGAGAAGGACGCGGTGTGTTCCCTGGAACGAGCCTTTCAGGCCGCATCACTGGAAGACCCGGATCGCGGAAGCAGGAGGCTTCCCGAGACCGCCCCCAAGAAGAAGAAGACATCGTCTGGCCCGGCCCCTTAGGAGGCAGGCCCCTCAGGGCCCGCGCCTGCCCAGGGGGAACCTCCTTCCATCGCATAGGAAAGCGCGCCCGGCGCCCTCCTCAGGCAGGGCTCGGGGGCTCTCCCCTGGAGGGCCACCGACCTGGCTAAGGTCACGAGGGAGGCGCTTGGGCACCACATGGAGGCGTGTTTCGAAGCACGTTTCCCTCAAGGAGTAAGGCAAGGAGAGCCAGACCCTCAGGAGTTCGTCAGCAAGGCCATTCAGGAGCTACAGGAGTCAAGAGTCATGAAAGGCGGCTGCCGCCTACCAGATGTGGCTCCCCATCCAGGCGAGGATGGTGGGCTGCGCGTCTGCATCGACATACCAGGGCTCAATCGAGTCGCCTCTCTGGAGCGCCTCTGGCCCTCGCGAGTGGAGCGCTGCGAAGGTCCACCCCACAGCTACGTTCGCATGCCTTACGGCTTGCCGAACGCGGCTGCCATGTACCAGCGCCTCATGAGGGGCATCATGGAGGCTCAAGAGGCCAGGCATTCGGCAGCCCTGGCGGAGATGGAGATGGTCCGCGAGGAGCCACCAGCACCTCCGGAGCCTCCCAAGGCCCCTGGCCTGGGGGCTCGTGAGGATCGGCTTCCGCGGCCCACCGAGTCTGCTACGCCAACACTCCTTCATCCTCAACATCATCAGGTGACATCTTTCAAGTTTCATTTCCAGCTGGGAGCGTCCCCCAGGGCTGCATTATTCCCAGGCCGCGTGCGTCCGTCCCTGCGGCATGTATCCCTTTTATTTCATGTTGTTAGCTTACCTTGTTGGGGGCGCCCCACGGGCTACATCATCCCCAAGTCGCTCGGGCCTGACCCAGTGATGTCCGCCTTCCCAGCATCTATTTGAATGAATCCACTCCTTCGCGGCTAATGTGTTTGACCTAGTTGCCCGCTCAACTGATGCCAACTGACGGAGCTGCTCCCAAATGGCATGAAGCTTGCGCATGGGTCCGTCCCTGCAACGCCGAAAAACCTGAATGGCTGAGCTCTGGCCGCGGCAGCCCCGCATGGCGCCACCTCGTCAAGCCTTCAGTGCCTCATCGCCCCTCGGAAGCAACCAACGGCTGACTGTCAATTGTCATGGCAACCCCTCGTTCTTTCTATGATGGGTCTACAGGATCTCCTAAAGGAGCTGCGTCAGGCGAGGCCCTTGCGGTGTCTCCTTCACTCTCATCCGCGCGAACCTCTTGCATGTTAAAGGGGGGTGCCTGAGCATCGCGACTTAGGGCTCCTACTGGCTCTCCAGCCCTCACCCTCTGGCCTTGTCCACGGCATCGCAACCTGGCATACCAGCGACGGCTGAGACTCGCTCGAGGGTTGGGACCCGAGGATGTAGAGCAGAAAGGGGAGCAAAGGCGAGAGGGGAGGGACACACGAGGACCTCGCCGAGCAACCTCACGCCTGCCGATGCACGGACCCGGCGACACACCAGAGAGCGGTCCCTGATTCTCGAGATAAGTCACCACCCGGAAGCACCAGCTACCGTGGCACCATCCCCGCACCTAATGCAATCCCGTGTTAGCGACGCCGCTCTCCTTTCTCACCGAACGACGGCTGCTTGAGCACCAAAGGGGACCTCCTGAGCATCGCGACTCAGGGGCTCTTACCGGACCTCGGGTCGCTCACCTCCTCGCCTTGACCACGGCATCGCGACCTGGCATACCAGCGACGGCTGAAGCCGCCTTGGGACTGGGACCTGTCGGCGCAGAGCACCAAGCCCTCGTGAGGTTCGAAAGGTTGAACTGAGCTAAGACAGAATGAGCAACTCGCACAATTCTACGACAAGGGTTATATTAACAAATAGGATCACAGGCACCTTATAAGCCCCCACGGGACGCGTCTTTGATTCCTTGCAGGGAACAGATCCTAAAAGGACGCTAACTACATGCGCCCCTACGAAAGACGCCATCGTCAACAGCGGGCCGTCAAGCACCGGCACCAACCCCATCCAGATCAGAGTCGGTGACGGCCTGACGAGCCCGCCCTGCTCCAGGAGCGGCGCCGGCTCGGGGGCTCGTAGCTGTCGTCGCTTGTCTCCGGAGTCGCGAAGAGCTCGCCGGAGTCGCTGGACCCTCCGACGCCTCCACCGCCTGAGCAGCCGCCAAGGGAGCGGTCGGCGGGCCCAGTCCTCGCCGTAGCAGGGTCCCAACCACCTCTCCATGGGCAGCACTCCAGCCGGCACCCGTTCGCATCGAAGACCTTGAAGAACATCACCGAAGCACCGTCATACTCCAATTGGATCGTGAAGGCGCCTCTTGTCCTGCAAACCCGGGCGATTTCGCTCCAGCCTTGAGTCATGAAGACCTCGCCCGGGGCAACGACCGCGACCTCTGCCTCGGCCGCGAGGGTGCTGCAGCCGGCGTGCTACAGCCAAAGATCCAAGAGTTCTCCCTGCGGGATGATGGAGGCGAAGAAGGGAGGAAGGCGAATCCAAGACTGAGGAGGCATGGCGGCGTGGAGCACGAACTCTCGGGAGGAGCCCTCGGTGTGGACCCCAGGGGGGACGACCCACACCTTCGTGACCCGTCGGCGCCGGCGGCGCCGCCCGTGGCGATCAGCATCGACTCCTTCAGAGCCCTCGATGTGGGTGTACAAGGGAAGCGGGAACCCCGGCGGTGGCCGCTCGCACCAGGGCCTCGACACCACCTGATGGGCCCCCTCGTCCCGGCCGCGGAGGGCGAGCCGTTTCTTCGGCGAGAGCGGGTTTGGTTCCTCTCGAGGAGCCTTTCCTTTCTCTGCCGCCGAGAACCGGCGGATCGGAGTCATCGCAGCAAGACGGAGCAAGGACCGGGAAGAAGGAGAAGCAAGAAGGGATGGACTGGAAGGGCGCGCGCCGTTCTATACTTATGGCCGGCGAAGGCCAACCGCTGACCTCCACGATTGCAGGTAATCATGACCCGCTTTGCATGCAAGGACTTGTCCAATCCGTGTAGTTGCCGAGGCGCTGTGGGGAAGTGGAGACGCCCACGTCCAATCAATCGCCATGCGGCGCCCAAGGCCGCAGGCTGTTAGGGCCCGCGGCGCTTCGCTCTTGCCCTTTCGCCTCCCAGCACGGCCAAGTCCGGGCGCGCCTTGGGCACGGGGGCTACTGTCGGCGTTCTGGGAATGGGGGTCCCTAGACTTGCCTGCCTGCGGCCTGCGGCGTGGCTCAAAAGGGGGCCCAGCACGGCCCATCTTCATCAACACAGACCCAAGACCCTCGCGAGGGGCCAAGCCTCGCGGGGCGGACGACATGGAGTTTCCTCAGGCACGGCCTCATCAGGCTGGCTCGCGAGGAGACGGAGAGATCAAGGCGGGGTACCTCATGAGGTGCCCGTGACGCAAGCCATGACGACCAAAGGCGCCAGGCGGGCGCCAGCCGCGCAGTGTCCTCCTTTCCTCTTTGGTGCAAAGGGAGCAAGCGCAGGCGAGAGCATCAAGCAAAGGCACCCGTTTCGGTGCAACGAGACCAAGACCAGTCCAATGACAGGGAGGAAGTCATTGTGGAGCCCAAGCTAGCGTCACCACCAGAGCCTTTGGCAGGCGAGGACCAACTTTAGTCAGGATAAGTGTACCAGATGTTCCCCTTCAAAATGGCCAATTGTTGGCGCCCTTCCCGCTCAATATTTGGGAAGAGGCCCAGGGCCTTTGCCTATAAATAGGACTAGCCACCCCTAGGGTAGAGGGGCAATCAAGAAGGGAGAATCTAGAAGCCAAGAGAGAAACTAGCTAGGATCGGATCGAGTAGCATCACATAGAGAGAGAGAGAAGAGTGACTGAACTCCTCCTAGCAGTTCATCCCCCCAGCCAAGAACAGACCCTCGCGAGGCTGTTCTTCCTTGTATTGCTCATCATCATTAGCCCAAGAGGCAATCCACCACACCACACACTGGAGTAGGGTATTACACCACAACGGTGGCCCGAACCAGTATAAACCCTGTGTCTCTTGTGCTGTTCTTTCCATAGCTTAGATCTTAGCGAGGCGGAGGGGTGCAGGTAGGTAGAAGGCGAAATCTCCGTGCGCACCCCAGTGTTCGAACCTCAAGGGTCTGCCGAAACCCGAAATCCGACAGCGTCTGCTGATTTAGATCACTGCTTCTCTGCTACTAGTGCTCGAACGCCCTAAACATATATTGCAATGCTCTGCTGCTAGTATAATTAGTTTCACAGTAAAATTCAGCTTTGACTGTAAAGCTCAGTTTCTTCAGTTAAGTTCAGAGTGAATAGAATTTACAGCATCTGTCGGAGCGGCCGTGGTGCGGCTGATGCGTTTTACATCTAGAACTTTTCGGTGATGTATTTTACATCATATATTGCAGATGATATTAGAGTCCCACTTCATACTAACGTTGTCTATCTTGTCCTGCTTCAGCCTCGCCGCCGTACACCTCATCGGAGCTGCTCCAATGACGAAACTGTCCATCACAGTGGAGCAGTACCCTCGGCGCCATTTCCAGAGACCTCAGATCTTCTTCCCCGCCTCCGACAGTCACACCAGCATCACCATCCTCCACGTCCAACCCAATGATGCTGAGGTCGACAAGGCTATGCCAAAGAGGTTGTACACTTGCTGCATCACTTTGTTACTCTACATTCATGTTGATCACTCAGGGATCCTTTGCTATGGAACTACTATGGTACTACTATTCATGCATTGGGTTAGAAGGAGTGGAGCAAAGCAAAACTAGAGGATTTTTTTCCTTTGGTGTTTCTTTCAAAGAAAAAACATAGGAATTTTAATATCCACTTGGACGTCCTTTTCAAATTAATATGCATGAAGAACATGACTAATTGCAGGCATAATAAGATTCTTATTTTTTCATTTTCATGTGGTTTGACTTTAATTTTACCATGTTTTTCCATTCTTGTGTTCTTCCAATTCATGTGAACCAAACACCCAGGTTGACAAAAAATCCTATGTTTCCAAATGCTTTGTTTTGCACGTGCATTCCTATCCTATTCCTGTGTTTTTCCTATCCCTGTGTTTATACAATCCTCCAATTCTAAGGAGCCCTTACAGATTTACCACATTTTCAGATAGGCCTCAAAGAAAACTCTGTGTGTTATGTCCTGCTCCTGCCGTGCCGTCATCCACCCCACCTGAGGTGCACCATCGACAGAAGCATTCACTGCAGCAGAGATCCCCCTGCAGACTTTCTTTTGCCGCCTGAAAGTGCGTTATATCGACTAGAGGGGGGTGAATATGCAATTTTTATGAAATTCTTCACTAAGGAATTTGCCGGTGAGGAAATTCCTTAGCGAAGAACTACTAGGAGCGGAATAAGTACTCAAAAGTAAACATAACAGAACACAAGCATAATCATCATGATGAAATGAAGACAGGCATAGAGTACAGGAAGCGTAAGCACAGGATAAGACAGGATGAATACAGGATGAAGACAAACAGACTGAAGAAATTGAACTGAGGAAATTGAGAAAGTCTTCAGTCAAAGTCTTCAAACACAGATATGAACAAACACACAACACAGTTATGAGGAAATGAAAGAGTTGAGGAAATAGAACCAGTAAGCTTGGTGAAGACAATGATTTGGTAGACCAGTTCCAACTGTTGTCTCAGTTGTACGTCTGGTTGGAGCGGCTGAGTATTTAAACTCGAGGACACACAGTCCCGGACACCCAGTCTTGAACACGCAGCTCAGGACACCAAGTCCTCACCGTATTCTCCTTGAGCTAAGGTCACACAGACCTCGCCCAATCACTCGTGGTAAGTCTTCAGGTGACTTCCGAACCTTCACAAACTTGGTCACTCAGCGATCCACAATTCCTCTTGGATGCTCTAGACCATGACGCCTAACCGTCTGGAAGAAGCACCGTCTTCAAAGGTAACAAGCATTGGATCCACGCAGGATCAATCTCTTTAGTGATGCTCAATCACTTGGGATTTGTAGGTGTTTGGGTTTCGGTTTTTCCTCACTTGATGATTTTCGCTCAAAGTCCTCGGAGGATGGGTTGCTCTTAAATGACAAGTGTCAGTTCTCTCAGAGCAGCTAACCAACTAGTGGTTGTAGGGGGCGGCTATTTATAGCCTAGGGAGCAGCCCGACATGATAAGACATAAATGCCCTTCAATGATATGACCGTTAGGTGGATAGATATTTTGGGACAGCTGGCGCATAGCACATCAATGGTCGGAATTTTGAGTAGCAAAATCCTCAGGGCTATCATGTTCCTCACTGTGTAGGCAATCTGCACTGGCGAATTCCTAACTCCTCAGTCAGAACAAATTCCTTAGAGACCAGAAGAACTTCGTATCTATCACTGAAGAATATGACTGGACTGTATGAGATTTCCAATGGCTTCACTCGAAGGGATTGGTAGGTGTAGGATTTTTAGTTGAGCATCACATGGAAATTTTTCCTTAGTATTTCCTCGACCCCCTTTAACAGTACGGTGTTTCCTATGACTCAAGAAAGAGAAAATGAAACTACGAAAACAAAAGTATTCACGCTTCATGTTCCTCGAATGAATACCAAGTCTTCAAGGTCACACCAATTTCTTCACTTTCAAAGTCTTCAGAAAGTCTTCAGAAATCCAAAGTCTTTAGTCAAAGAACTTCATTTTTAGGGGTTGACTTTCTCTGTAAATATCAAACTCCTCATAGACTTATAGACCTGTGTACACTCACAAACGCATTAGTCCCTTAACCTATAAGCCTTCAATACACCAAAATCACTAAGGGGCACTAGATGCACTTACAATCTCCCCCTTTTTGGTGATTAATGTCAATATAGGTTATGTTTTCAACGGGGATAAACATATGAAGTGTAAATACTGATATTGAGGAATTTGATTGCAAGATATAGAAGAACTCCCCCTGAAGATGTGCATAGTGAGGAATTTTCTTTTGAAGCAATGCACACTTGAAGAGTTGAATCATGGAGATCTCCCCCTATATATTGTAATTCATACACGCATTTGACATATAACAGTGAAGAATTTGAAATGCATGATGAAATATGGTGACTGATGTAATTCAGCATGCATGCATTAGCATATATGAGGAATAAGCATGCAGAAAAACATATCAAAAGTATCAGAGCACCATCGGGTTTAAGTTTACAACTCGATCCAATAAAGTCTCAGAAGAACGAGAGTTGTAACTTAAAAAACGCCCATATAGAAAGACCCGCTTGAAGACTAACTCAAAATTCTCCCCCTTTGTCATCAAATGACCAAAAGGATCGAATATGAGGACTAACACCCCTAAAGAATATCAAGTTGATGAAGGAGTGCCAGTGTTGTTGGGGTCATTTGTCGTAGTAGGGCCTGCCGCAGTGTCTTCCAAGTCTTCATTCTCATCAGTGTCGCGTGATGAAGAATATGAGCTGGCCACCAAGGAAGGAACCTTGAACTTCTTGAATTTCTTCGGTGGAGGTGCAGACCAGTCAAAATCTTCCTTGAGACCTAGTTTCTTCAGATCTTCTTCACCATACAGATGTGACAGTATTGCCCAAGTGCGACCGAAAACTTCATGGAGGTAGTAATGGTTTTTCTTCACTGCATTGTGTGTAGTAGTCATGTTGTGAAGAAATGAACCAAACTGACGCTTAACGCATTTATGATTTCGATCCACCTTCTGGTGAAGACTAAGCAGAAGCTCACGATTAGTCATCACACGAGGAGCAGTGGCTTGACGAGTAGACTTGGGTGCATTGGCAGAGTAATGTGTGGCAGAGTCATCATTGGTGGCATAAGAGGTAGCTTTGCAAAACTGTCCATCCAATGGACGAATGCCTTCATCTATAACAGCTGGTGCCTTGCCCTTTTCATCAACTAAGGAATAGGTCCGCTTGAGGACTTCAATTGGGGGCAAGTAGCTGAGGTGATTCTGAAAACCAGCTTTGTAGTTGAGTGAAGACCTTGTCCTGAGGAATCTCATAATCCAAGGTGCATAAGGCTTCAGCTCAAGCGGAGACAGTGCAACATTGCCAGATTCCTCATGAAGAAATCGTGATAATTGACAGGAATGCCATGAACGATACTGAATACCAGATTCTTCATGATGCCAACAATTTCCTCATGAGATGAGTTGTGGCCTTTGATAGGACTCATTGTCCTCGTAAGAATACGATAGACAGTTCTGTGAACATAAAGTAATTCCTTCACAAGGAATTTGGTTCGTGGGGCCTGACCTGGCTTCAAAGGTTTCATCAGAACCTGCATGTAGTGATTTGTAAGCTCAGGTTCACTGTAGATGCAACGAGCTTCTTCAAGGGGAGGACTAAGTGGCAAGGCATGAAGCAATTCAGTAGCTGGTGCTGTGTAGTGAGTGTTCTCAGACATCCAGTCCAGCACCCATGAATTCACATCTTCAGAATCTCCTGTGATGTGCAACGTCACATAAAATTGAAGAATCAGTTCTTCATTCCAATCGCAGATGTCAGAGCAAAAGTTTAACAGTCCAGCGTCGTGAAGAACACTGAGGACTGGCACAAAGCACGGCAAAGATTCCATATCCACGTGAGGAATGTGCTCATGGTATAAGATTTTCTCTTTGTTGAACAACACTAAGGAATAGAAATTTGCTTGACTAGTAGTCTAGAAACGCCTCTTCCTTATACGAGCAGAATCATATGGGTTGTAGTCTTCGAAGAATACGTGCTCGCCGAAGAAATCATCAGCCTTGAACTTTTGCTTGCGCGAGAATGGATCCTTTGGCTTGGGCAAAGGAGTGTCAGTGAGTTGCATCACGACCTCAGGAATCACAATCTCAGGTTCTTCAGGCTGAGGAATTTCTGGTTCCTCTTTAGTGGCAGTCTGTGTCTTCAGATGTTCAGCAGCAGCAGTTTCTTCAGCACTAGTGGCTAGAATTTTCTCACGTACAGATGAAGTGGGGTGAGTTTCTTCAGAGCCCATTTGAACAGTTTGTGCAGGGGACTGAGGTATTTGCTGCAATGGTGTGAACATTGGAGAGTTTGGATGCTGACTTTACCAGAATTCATCACTCATCACTGGTGTGGAGCAGCCAACGTCCACATCTTCATCTTCCATTTCTTCAACACCAGCCTCTGCACCTGTGAACTGAGGCACAGGCGAGGAGATAACAAGTGTTGAAGGGATCGTATCCACTTCAATTTCTTCATCAATCTACTCTGATGAAGCAACATAATGATTTTCTTCATCGGATCCGCTAGGGATCTCATATTCTTCACCAAAAGGAACAAGGTCCTTTGATGGCATGGTTGAGATTGGAACAACATCAATGGGATTAGCAAATGAACTGGTCAAAGGCTTCATCTTCTTCGGAGCTGAAGAATCTGAAGTAGCTGATGGTTTCCTTTTCTTCACTATTGCATGCTCTGCAGCCTTGGTCTTCTTCACATCTGATGCAGATGGAAGGATCAGAGTTGGTGTTGGCGCAGGAGGAGCAGAGGAATCTGGTTGATTTTCTTCAGGCACAACTAATGCAGTTGCCCTGATTTCTTCAGTTTCTTCAGGCGCACCACTAGTGGATGCCCTAACAATTTCTTCAGCGGCTGGAATGCAGTCATCAGCCCTGGAACTCACATTTTCTTCAGCAGCCTGATTTTCATCAGCGGTGCTGGCATGTTCTTTAGTCGGCTAGCAGATGCTTTAGCCTGAGGAATTTCCTGTTGCGTTGGGGCAGCAACATTGGAAGTGAAGTTATCGGCAAGTCTTACAAAATGAACCTTGGCTCCAAGCCAATCAGCGTGGTATGCGTTAAATTCATCACTGAGTTTCTTGATCTTGGTTTGAATAGCGACAAGTTCTCCAGTTGTCATAGAGACAACATTTTTCTTCAGATAGCGCTCCTTCTTGTACTGTGCTTTCTTGAGCTGCCTGGCCTTTCTTAAATTATCATTTTCTTCTTGAATGAAGTGGGTCAGCATGTGACGTTGGCCAGGAGTCAGCTTGAAATCAGGCATGGGAGTGTTGGGGTCCTTGTGCCAAACATCAATGTATTCGAGGATCAACTTGGGATCCAAAAGCAGTGGCACATCTGTTCCCTTGGCTCTAGCGGCCCTGACTTGCCTATCTCTGATGATTTCAGCAAGTTCATCATCATTAGCTTCGTCTTCTTTAGACGGTACTTGGAAGGCGACCTGCTTCTTCTGAGGACTAAGGCGAGGACCTTGTCCAGCAGTGGCCTTTCTCTTCAGTAGAGAGGGTCCCGTTGAGGAATCTGGTGTAGCTGAGGAACTAGCTGAAGCTCCAGAGGCAATTGAGACGCCTGTGGTCCTTTGACACGTGGCGAGATGCACATGTGCAGAGGACTTTGTTGGAGCGGCCGAAGACTTTGGCGGAGGAGCTGAGGACTTCGGAGGAGCAGGAGCAGCATGAGGAATTGACCGTGAGGGCTTTGAGGATTCTGGCCATGAGGGCATTCCTGAGGAACTTGGCCTTGAGGGCACTGTTGGTGAAGCACTTGGCTTACGCGCAGGTTTCTTTGACATAGCCTTCTTCGGCTTGACAGTAGAGGCCTCAGCAGAGGCAGCAATAGCAGCAGAGTCTTCATTGAATTTCCTCACTGCTTCTCTGGCTTGCTTAGCCAACTTGGCTTGGCGCTTGGCCCATTCATCAGGATAGTCCTCACCGCGCTTGAGGCTGGTGGGATCTGCTTCTTGGCCAGGTGCCAATGGAGGTCTTGGGCATGGAGGATTGAGTGCGAATTTCTTCATGTACTTGGGAGTAACATACCTGTACTCCCTCCACTCTCTTGCCCATCTCCTTTCTATCCTCTGTATGCGGACCTTGCGCTGATTTTTGTCCTCTTTTCCAAACTTGGCCTCATCAGGAGTGCAGTAATCCTTATATATGTCATCAGGGATTTCAAATGCTGTGTTGATCTCAACCCTCTTTCCTCCTTTTTGTGGCTTCTTACCGTCAACCATTTTCTTCAGTTGAGGAATTCGAACAATTGAATTTTCTGAAGAAGTATGCAACTTTTCTTCGAGGAACGCTGCAAATGAGTTAAGTTGAGGAGTACCTAGTGATTCAGCAGCTGACATGAGTACATGTGAACGGAGTATAGTTGCGAGGAATTTGGAGAGGTCATATGCGTTCTCAGAAAGTTTTATAAAGAACAAGTTTGAGGAATTTGACCAGATGAGTCTTGAAGAATTTCAGTAAGCGTTCTTTGTCTTAGGTTCCAGAGATGTGTAGATAAAAAATCCACACATTTGAGGAATCTTGAAGAAAAACATAGCTTAGAGAAACGAATCAAGAACATATGATATGAGAGGTGTTTTAGTGTGTGAAGATATGAAGAAAAACACCTTTGAAGATTTTGGAGATAATCATTTGAATCAATGAGGGCACTAAAAGTAACTTTTAATTACCCTGGATGAAGAACACGACGAACAGTGAGGTGGAGAGGTCAAGTTCGTCTGTGTAGATCTTCCACGCCCTAACTCGGCGGAGGAAGACGGCTACGGCGGCGGCGGAGTGAAGATTTCCGCGACCGGCGGGAGTACGGCGGCGACGAGGTCGAGGCAGTGAACCTCTTCCTCACCGGCGACGATGAAGTAGCGGCGGCGCTAGGGTTTGAGAAGCTCGAGCTGGAGAGAGGTCGAGCGGAGTAAAAGAAGTGAGGAAGGGGAAGAGGGGTATTTATAGCCACGGTGAAAAACTGTTCGCCCGAAGAAATTGGACGAACGTGCCCTTGACCCTTCTCATTCGCTTGACATATGTCACCCACGTACTGAGAGGTGGAGATCGTATGCGATCGTGGGTGAAAGGATAAGTGTATCGTGGGATGCAGAACGGTTTGAGCGGCAAAGCCGAAAATTTAGATAAGATAGGTTTTAAAGTTCCGTTCACAATTTCTTCAGCTAGCAAGGACACAGTGAAGATTTTGAACGAGTTTCAAATAGAACGCACATGAAGAATTTGTGAACAGATTGGGTTGAGTATAGCATAGAGGGGGAAAGGGTCCGATCACATTCACTTAGCAGAAAAAACCAACTTGAAGAATTAGCAGTAAGTGAATGTTGTAGAGGACATAAACTCATATATATAGCCAATGAAGAAAAACGACGGAAACAGTGAAGACAAAGCAAAGTTGAAGAATATGAACAACTGAGGAAATTCAATTTTTGGTGGTGGCGTGACCCACCATATAAGAATGATGATTTCAGAGACCGCATACAATTATCGTAGGGTTGTGAGAATCAATTCTTCGTTAATTTCTTCACACTTAGAGTGTTATTCTTCATTCATTGAAGAAAAACGTTTCTTCATGTGTTGCACACCTAAGTCATCAATTTTTCATAAGTGTTAGGATGAGTGTCCTTTTCAAAGAACATTCGAAGATTCTAGGATATTTAGCTCACACCGCAACTTGCTAAATCTCTTCTCATCCAAGGGCTTTGTGAAGATATCGGCTAGCTGTTCTTCAGTCTTCACATGCTCAATATAAATGTCGCCCTTCAACACATGATCATGAAGAAAATGATGATGAATATGAATGTGCTTAGTCTTCGAGTGCTGAACTGGGTTGTGAGCAATCTTGATGGCACTCTCATTGTCACAGAAGAGAGGCACATTCTTCATGTTGACGCCGTAGTCCTTGAGAGTTTGCTTCATCCATAGCAATTGAGCACAGCAAGAACCAACGGCAATGTACTCAGCTTCAGTAGTAGATAGTGATACGCAGTTCTGTTTCTTCGAGGACCAACAGACCAAAGATCGTCCGAGGAAATGACATGTACCAGATGTTAACTTGCGGTCCACATGATCACCAGCATAGTCAGAGTCAGAATATCCAATGAGATCAAAAGCCGAGCCCTTGGGGTACCATAATCCAAGTGTTGGTGTGTGAGCTAGATATCGAAGAATATGCTTCACAACCTTATGGTGTGATTCCTTCGGTGTAGCTTGAAATCAGGCACACATGCAAACACTAAGCATTATATCTGGCCTAGATGCACATAAGTACAATAAAGAGCCAATCATGGAGCCGTATACCTTATGATCGAAGTCGAGACCATTTTCATCAGTGCACAGATGGCCATTTGTGGGCATAGGAATTTTGACGCCTTTGCAATCTTGCATGCCGAATTTCCTCAGTACATCCTTGAGGTATTTCTCCTGAGATATGAATATGCCATTGCGTTGTTGACGAATTTGAAGACCTAAGAAGAATTTCAACTCTCCCATCATAGACATTTGATATTCTTCACTCATCATATAGGCAAATTCATCACTACAACGTTGGTCAGTACAGCCAAATATAATATCATCAACATATATTTGGCACACAAACAATTCACCATCATAAGATTTAGTGAACAGAGTAGGGCCGAGTGAACCGGGTTTGAAGCCTTTCTTCATGAAGAATTCCTTCAAGGTATCATACCACGCCCGTGGGGCCTGCTTGAGGCCATAGAAGGCCTTGTTGAGTCTGAAGACTTTGTCAGGATTCTTTGGATCTTTAAAACCTGGGGGTTGAGCAACATATACTTCTTCCTCAAGCTTACCATTGAGGAATGCACTTTTCACATCCATTTGATATAAAGTGATATCATGATGGTTAGCATAAGCAAGTAATATGCGAATAGCCTCAAGTCTAGCAACAGGTGCGAAAGTTTCATCGAAATCAATTCCTTCAACCTCTGTCTAGCCTTGAGCTACGAGCCGTGCCTTATTCCTCACCACAAGGCCATTTTCATCTTGCTTGTTGCGGTAGATCCACTTTGTGCCAATGATATTGTGCTTGCGAGGATCTGGATGTTTAACCAGTTCCCAGACATTGTTGAGCTCGAACTGATGTAATTCTTCTTGCATGGCCTGAATCCACTCAGGCTCCAGAAATGCTTCATCTACCTTAGTGGGCTCTATGATAGAGACAAAAGCATAGTGCCCAAAAAAGTTAGATAAATGTGAAGCTTTTGAGCGTGTGAGAGGACCTGGCGCTTTGATGTCATTGATGATCTTTTCAACTTGCACTTCTTTTGCAATGCGGGGATGAGCTGGTTATTGTTGAGGAATTTGATCAGCATTCTCCTCAGCACCATTTTCTTCAATATTTTCTTTAGGTGCATTAGCTCGACGTTCTTCATGTTCTGGAATGAATTCTTCAGCTGATTCTTTAGTAGGAATGACATCCTTAGTAGCCTTGAACTTGATAGTTTACTCAGGTGCTGGTTCATCTATCACAGTAGGTAGGTGCTCTATTTGCGAGCCATTAGTTTCATCGAACCGCACATCTACAGTTTCAACAACCTTGTGAAGAACGTTGTTGAAGACTCTGTAGGTGTGCGAGTCCTTTCCGTAACCAAGCATAAAACCTTCATGTGCTTTCGGTGCAAATTTTGAGTTGCTTTCCGTAACCAACCAACATTTAGCACCGAAGACTTTGAAATAACTTACATTGTGTTTCTTATCAGTGAGGAGTTCATAGGCAGTCTTCTTGAAGAATTTGTGAAGATATACTCTGTTGATGATGTGGCACGCAGTATCAATTGCCTCAATCCAGAACCGACGAGGCATTTTGTATTCATCAATCATAGTGCAAGCCATCTCAGCAAGAGTCCTATTCTTGCACTCCACGACGCCATTCTTCTGAGGAGTATAAGGAGCAGATAACTCATGAGTAATACCAAGTTCATCAAGATAGTCATCTAGACCAGAATTCTTGAACTCAGTTCCATTGTCACTTCTGATGTGCTTGATCTTCACACCAAAGTTGGTTGAAGCCCTTGAGGAAAATTGTTTGAAGACTTCCTGCACTTCATGTTTGTAAGTAACAATGTGTACCCATGCGTATCGAGAGTAATCATCAACAATAACAAAGCCATATTGAGATGCATCATTTGAAACAGCAGAATAATGGTTAGGACCGAAGAGATCCATGTGAAGTAGTTCAAATGGTCGAGTAGTGGTCATGATAGTCTTCGCTGGATGCTTAGCCTTTGTCATTTTCCCAACTTCACAGGCTCCGCGTAGGTGATCCTTGAGGAATTTGACATTCTCGATGTCGATGACATGCTTCTTCTTCGCAAGTGTGTGCAAATTCCTCATGCCTGCATGACCAAGTCGTCGATGCCAGAGCCAGCCTTCTGAAGCTTTTGCATGTAGGCACACGGCTGGTTGTGGTCCTGTAGAGAAATCAACAATATACAGGTCTCCTCTCCTAAAGCCTTTGAAGAGTTTGGAATTGTCAGCTTCCATAACCACAACACAACAGTACTTGCCAAAGACAACAACCATATCAAGATCACAAAGCATTGAGACAGACATAAGGTTGTATCCTAAGGACTCAACGAGCATGACTTTGTCCATGTGTCGATCCTTTGTGATCGCAACCTTACCTAGACCCAATACCTGACTTTTGCCTTTGTCGGCAAAGATGATATGCTTCAGATGTGATGGAGATAATGGAGCATCCATCAATAGGTTCTTGTCACCAGTCATGTGATTTGTACATTCACTATCGAGGACCCACTCAGTGGTTTGGGTTGATCATCCTGCAGATGAATTAGTGCAGCTTATAAACTCATATACTTCATCAGTGAAGAATATGACATCAATTCATCAGATCAATTTCATCAAGCAAAAGAACAGATAAAGCAGTATGAGGACGTGAGAAATGAAAGTTAATTTCTTCATGATTAGCCTGCGTCCTTTCAGGCATACTCAGGTCTCCAGCAAATTCTTTAGATGATTACGTACGTCTAGAGACCTGACCCTGCAGAAGAGATTAGTTCTTTTTCTTCACCACCCACATCTGAAGGGGTGGCAAAGAGTTCATCATTCTGCGAGCTCCATAAGAGAAAGGTGGCATATATGCCAGTCCATTTCGTTTCACATAAGAGGGGTTAGAGTAAGCACAAGAGTAAGGAGAGAAATTCTTCGAGGACTTATGGACATAATGATTTGAAGAATAATGCACATATCCATAATCCTTAGATCTTCCCTGCGAAACAGACGGGTTAGCACGATGATGTTCATATGAGGACTTTGATCCTTTTGAGGAATATGATCCATGTGAGGAGTTTGGTCCGTATGAGGACTTGGATCCATATGAAGAATTTGGTCCATATGAAGAATTTGATCTGGGGTTCCTATTCTTCACAATTGGTGTCATGATGACATTCACCTGAAGATTTTCAAGGCATCTTTTGGGAACCCAGATTTTCTTCATAGGGGGACCGTTCCTGCAGTTAGTGCCAACATATCTAGCAAATACTTCACCATTCTGATTTTTGAATAGTTTATAGTTGGAGTCAAATGACTCATCATCAGAACAAGGAGATTCACATGCAAATCCAGATAAATTAGATGGATCAACTGGAGGTCCCTTTGCGGCAACCCATGTAGTTTTGGGGTACTGCTCAGCCTTCCAATATGTACCATCAGCATTGAGTTTCCTCTCAAAGGCAATACCCTCTTTCCTAGGGTTCATGTTGAGGATCTGCTTTTTAAGCACATCACAAAGAGTCTGATGCCCTTTGAGGCTTTTGTACATGCCTGTCATGTATAGTTCCTTCAGCCCTGCATCGTCAGTGATACTAGCAATGTCCTCAAATGAGGAATTAGTGATAGCAGAGGCATGTGAAGAATTTGAAACATTAGCAGCATTTGAACATTCAGGTGAAGAATTAGCAGATTCACGTTCAATGCATTTCAAACAAGGAGGAACAAATTCTTCCTGAGAAGCGTTGATTTGTTGAGCAAGTAATGAATCACGCTCCTTCTAAAGATCTTCATAACTCACTCTTAGCTTCTCAAGGTCTTGCTTTCTTTGAAGAAATTCATAAGAAAGATTCTCATGATCAGATAAGAGAGTGTTATGATGACCTTGAAGATTGTCAAACCTACTCTCAAGTCTCTGAAGGTTTTCAGTCAAGGCTTTAGTGCGATCCATTTCTTCACCCAACATATCATCATGTTTGTCTAGCATGTTTTGAACCTTTTCAAAAGCCCTTTGTTGTTTTACAACAATCTTAGCAAGTTTAGAATAGTTGGGCTTATGGTTTTCATCAGATTCATTCTCACTTGATTCAGAGGAGGTATATTTGAGTACCTTGGCACCCTTTGCCATGAAGCAATAGGTGGGAGCGTAGTCATCATCGCCTTCATCAGCCTTGTTGGTGAGGTCATTTTCTTTAGTGTTGAAGATAGACTTGCTGACGAATGCAGTAGCGAGAGCTAGGCTCGCCACTCCGGATTCGGACTCCTCAGATGTCTCCTCTTCCTCATTTTCTTCAGATTCATCCTCAGAGTCCATTTCCTTGCCAATGAATGCCCTAGCCTTCTTGGAGCTGCTCTTCTTGTGATATGAAGACTTTGAGGATTTTGATGATGAAGATTTTGTGGATTTCTTCTTTTTCTTCGCATCATCAGAACTGTAATCCTTGTATTTCATATTCTTTGATTCCTTTTCCCGCTGAGGACAATCTTGAATGTAATGTCCAGGTTTCTTGCATATGTGACAGAGCCTCCTCTTGTAGTCACTGGATGAGGAATCATTGCTCCTTGAGGGTCTTCCAAGGCGACCACATATTGAGAACTTTTGGAACTTCTTCACGAGCAGAGCTAGATCATGGCTTAGTTCTTCAGGATCACCAAGGCTGCTACCAGAGTCTTCATCTTTGGACTCAGATACTGCCTTGGCCTTGAGTGCACGTGATCTGCCATAGCTCGAACCATAGAGATCTCTTTTTTCAGCAAGTTGAAACTCATGAGTATTTAGCCTCTCGAGAATATCAGCGGGATCAAGTGACTTGTAATCAGCACGTTCTTGTATCATCAATGCCAGAGTGTCAAATGAGGAGTCAAGCGATCTCGGCAATTTCTTCACCACCTCATGGTCGGTGATGTCAGTGGCACCAAGTGCTTGAAGCTCATTTGAGATGTTAGTGAGGCGATCGAAGATTTGTTGAACATTTTCATTGTGGAGTCTTTTGAAGCGGTTGAAGAGATTGCGAAGAACATCAACTCGAGAGTCACGCTGTGTTGAGAATCCTTCATTCACTTTGGACAGTCTATCCGAGATAAGCTTAGCAGTTTCCAAGGCACTCACTCCTCCATACTGTCCTTTGCTTAGATGGCCACATATGATATTCTTCTTTTGAGAATCGAGTTGCTTGAATCTCTTTACATCAGCAGCATTCAGAGAAGGTGTGACTGAGGAACACCATTTTCCACAACATACCAGAGATCATTATCAATTGCCTCAAGATGCATTCGCATCTTATTCTTCCAGTAGGGGTAGTCCATCCCATCGAAGGTAGGACACCCAGCAGAGACCTTGATCATACCTGCGGTCGACATAACTAAAACTCCAGGCGGTTAAACCAAAATCACACAGAACAAGGGAGTACCTTGCTCTGATACCAATTGAAAGTGTGTTATATCGACTAGAGGGGGGTGAATAGGCGATTTTTATGAAATTCTTCACTGAGGAATTTGCCGGTGAGGAAATTCCTTAGCGAAGAACTACTAGCAGCGGAATAAGTACTCAAAAGTAAACATAACAGAACACAAGCATAGTCATCATGATGAAATGAAGATAGGCACAGAGTACAGGAAGCGTAAGCACAGGATAACACAGGATGAAGACAAACAGACTGAAGAAATTGAGGAAGTCTTCAGTCAAAGTCTTCAAACACAGATATGAACAAACACACAACACAATTATGAGGAAATGAAAGAGTTGAGGAAATAGAACCAGTAAGCTTGGTGAAGACAATGATTTGGTAGACCAGTTCCAACAGCTGTCTCAGTTGTATGTCTGGTTGGAGCGGCTGAGTATTTAAACTTGAGGACACACAGTCCCGGACACCCAGTCCTGAGCACGCAGCTCAGGACACCAAGTCCTCACTGTATTCTCCTTGAGCTAAGGTCACACAGACCTCGCCCAATCACTCGTGGTAAGTCTTCAGGTGACTTCCGAACCTTCACAAACTTCGTCACTCGGCGGTCCACAATTCCTCTTGGATGCTCTAGACCATGACGCCTAACCGTCTCGAAGAAGCACAGTCTTCAAAGGTAACAAGCGTCGGATCCACGCAGGATCATTCTCTTCAGTGATGCTCAATCACTTGGGGTTTGTAGGTGTTTGGGTTTGGGTTTTTCCTCACTTGATGATTTTCGCTCAAAGTCCTTGGAGGATGGGTTGCTCTCAAATGACAAGTGTCAGTTTCTCTCGGAGCAGCCAACCAGCTAGTGGTTGTAGGGGGCGGCTATTTATAGCCTAGGGAGCAGCCCGACATGATAAGACATAAATGCCCTTCAATGATATGACCGTTAGGTGGATAGATATTTTGGGACAGCTGGCGCATAGTACAGCAACGGTTGGAATTTTGAGTAGCAAAATCCTCAGGGCTATCATGTTCCTCACTGTGTAGGAAATCCGCACTGGCGAATTCCTAACTCCTCAGTCAGAACAAATTCGTCAGAGACCAGAAGAACTTCGTCTCTTTCACTGAAGAATATGACTGGACTGTATGAGATTTCCAATGGCTTCACTCGAAGGGATTGGTAGGTGTAGGATTTTGAGTTGAGCATCACATGGAAATTTTTCCTTAGTATTTCCTCGACCCCCTTTAACAGTACGGTGTTTCCTATGACTCAAGAAAGAAAAATGAAACTACGAAAACAAAAGTCTTCACGCTTGTCGGAGTAAATAACCATGGGTAGCCTAGCCGGCTCCCCCTGGCCCTTCTGAAAAAATTACGAGCCGATTCGACCTCAAGAATCCAAGACACGGGGCCGCCTTCCCCTTGCCGGCTGTCTCCCAGGCCGGCTATCGGAAGGCGGCCCGACTTCAGCCCTCATGAAGAAAAGCCGCGGGAGGGCCGGCTCCGAGAAGCCCGCTGCGAGAAGGCCGACTCCAAGAAGCCGGCTCAAGAAGCCGGCTCCCACAAAGCGGTCAAGATCATACCCTCGAAGTCTGCATCCACATAACGGTGATGTGACGGGGTGTGGCTACAGTGAAGCCTGCCACCCCCAAATCCCGGAGCACGCCTGGCACAGTGCGCCGTACAGGTGGCCATGACCCGTCCGGCGCAACACTGTTGCCACGTTGACCCTGATGTCATCCATGATGGGCTAACAGTACGGCCCACGGGCGGTGGGCCCCTTCGGTCAGAGAGACACCCGAAGGCGGCTAGGCCTCCCCCAGTCGGCCCAAGATAGAGCCGGTTCCCCACAGCAGGCTTGCCACCTCCCTCGAAGGAGACGCCCCATTAAGAAGACAAGACGCGGTGAGGCTATAGCGATCGCCCGCCGAGCGGCGGCACTGTAGCCACGCCCACCTCAGCGAAGCCCTCGTCACCAAGATTGAGCAACAGTAACCAGCCCCCGACAAGGCCCTGGACAGTGGGGCCTACCTGTCGACCAAGGAGCCGGCAGCCGACGGGACCCACCAACCGGCGGGACCCAGCAGTTGGTGCAGAAGCCGGCGAGTGTAGACACAGATGGCTGGGCCCCACGCCCAGCCGGATTACCATTGTACCCCTGGGGGGTAGGCCTATATAAACCCCCGGGGCACCCATGCAAAGGGTTGATCCCTGCTAGTCTTAGACACCGCATAGGGAGGAGAAGACAGCAAGCCGTGCCCCTCTTCCTCCTCTCACCGAACAGCTCAAGGAGCATCGTGTAGCTACTTATTCATCTAGTGATCATGCGGAGACCCCGCAGAGCAGCAGTAGGGGTGTTATCTCCATGGAGAGCCCCGAAGCTGGGTAAGATTCGCCAGCATGCATGTCTTCGCCTCATCCCGTTTCCAGGCACCGGCGACGTCTTACTGGCTCCCACAATGATAAGCCACCCATTGGCATATGTCGCACCTACCACCCGACATTTGGCGCCCACCGTGGGGCCAGGTGCACCGTCGTCCGGAGATCTGTTCTGGACGGGAACCCTCTTCCTCCCCCGCGAGCGTAGCCAGCCCGGCACGCCCGATGGCGCTTGCCACGACGCGCTGCAAGGCGTCACCAACGAGCTCGCCGATCTCCTTGACAAGACCCTCATCTCCGACGAGCTCGCCTCCGACGCGGGCACCGACCACCTCGTCAACCTCCTCAGCCAGCTCCACATCTCCGGCGAGCCTGCTGTGGACTTGGAGTCGGTTGGCTCCACCGATCCGATGCCTGTCGACTCCGACACGGCCTCACTCGATACTTTCCCCACCGACATCGCGATCTACAACGACCCGCTTCCTCGCGCCGATGGCTGCGACGCTGTCACCACCGAGGTGATGGTCATCGGCCACGGCGGTGCTTCTGACGAGAGCACCCACGACACCCCGCACGCGGCGGTCCACGACTTGTCCATCGCCCTCCTGGCCGATGCCGACGCTGAAGCACTGGAGGCTCGCCGCCTCGCCCTCCTCGCGGAGGGCCGGAAGTTGGTTTCCATGAGTCGCCTCGCTGAGGCCCACCGACGCGAGGCCGACCGCGCCGCCTTTGGCACGCCGCCCCCAGGCGGGCCCAGCCTGGCCGGCGTTGTCAGACAGCGCGGCGCTGTCGTCGCCGATACGCTAGGAGTCGACCGCCCAGTCTACGCTACTCCACTCGAGAACCTGCGCGCCGCCCAGGCGGCCGTAGACGAGCTAGATGGCTGGGGGCCGAAGAACTTCCCCACATGACCCGACGCATCCAGCAGCTGATCGATGTAGCCGCGCAGCGGCACGAAGCCGACGCCCACGCGGAAAGCCCTCCCCCGCGCCGAGATCACGGCGCGACGTCCTGGACGTCGACTACGGGTAAAACCCGCGCGCGGCGTGAGAAAGAGCCGGCTGCTAGCCGAAGCCGAACCCGAATCTCCATCGAGCTAGACGCAGAAGGCCACCCCCGGGCCGTGGAGTGGCGGGGCAACCCGCCTCCGCCTCGGCCCCGTGGAGAGAGATATCCCACCCTGCCGCCTGTTGCGCATCCGACTCTCAGCAGCCGGCTAGGTCGCCGCGAGGGAGTCGGCGAGAACGATGCCCGCCATCGGATCGACCGCCTGGCGCGATCCCTAGCGCTGGAAGAAGAGGACGATGTCAGCCCGCCTTGCTTCAGCCCCCGCATCTGCGACGAGCCTTTCCCCAAAGGGTTCTCGCTCCCAAGAGACACGCCCAAGTACAACGGCTCCGTGAAGCCGAAAGATTGGCTGATCGACTACTCCACGGCGGTTAGCATAGCCAATGGCAACAGGCGCGTTGCCGTGAAGTACGTGCCCCTCATGCTGCAGGGCATGGCATGGACCTGGCTCAACAGCCTCAAGCCATACAGCATCAACAGCTGGCTAGACTTCACAGAAGCTTTCGTCTGCAAGTTCGCCAGCACCTACAAGCGGTCTCCCAAGCCTAGACAGCTCTCCTTGTGCGTACAAGGCCCCGCCGAGTCCACTCGCGACTACCTCACGCGTTGGGCCAAGCTCCGCAACTCTTGTGAAGGGGTGCACGAGGTGCAAGCCATAGAATACTTGCACCCTCCTCAAGCACAAGCTCCTCTGCGACGAGCCGACTACCCTCGACGAGATTCTGGTCATAGCGGACAAGTACGCCACCGCCGACTCCTCAATGAAGACCGAACTCCGGGTAGACGCGTCCGGGAAGGTACTCAACCCGGCGCCCAAGACGTCGGCTGGGGACTCCAGCCGACGCCCACACCAGAACAACCACAAGCGCAAGGGCCCCGTGCCGCCCTCCACCAGTCGGTAGGTGACCACAGTTGAAGACGAGCAGCCCGAAGCGCGGCCCACACCCAAGAAGCAGAGGGGCGGCAAGCCGGCTTGGCAGCCGGCCTTCTCCTACGAGCAGACTCTCGACGCCCCGTGCAAGTTCCACAGCGGCGCGAAGCCATCCAACCACACGACCCAGAAGTGCCACTGGCTCACCCGAATTTCCAAAGGCGAAGGGCTTGCGCTGCCTCTGCCTGCCGGTCCGCCGCCTCCGGCTCCGCAGCCGCCGGCCGCTCGGCCCGCAGTCGGAGCCGTGCACGATGAGTTCCCCGATGAGCATGCCGCCTATGTCATCTTTACAAGCCAGCCCGAAGACCGACGCAACAGACACCGAGAGCACCAAGAAGTCAGCGTTGTCGCTGCCAACCTCGCCGAGCACATGCACTGGTCGGAAAAACCCATCAGCTGGAGCCGGGCCGACCACCTAGAGGTGATGCCGTCTCCCGGCTCTTATGCGTTGGTTTTGGATGCCACCCTTACAACGGATAGACGCGCCACCCGTTTCTCCTGCGTGCTGATAGACGGCGGGAGCAACATTAACATCCTGTACCATGACACCCTGGAGAAGCTGAATGTCAAGACGAAGCAACTCATGCCTACTCGGACTGTGTTCCATGGCATCATACCCGGCCTGTCCTGCGCCCCCATTGGCAAGATCAAGATTGATGTACTTTTTGGGGACAAGGAGCATTTCTGCCGGGAGGCAATCTGGTTTGAAGTGGTGGACCTGGAGAGCCCCTACCATGCACTGTTTGGCCGACCTGCCTTGGCCAGGTTCATGGCAGTTCCCCACTACGCATACCTCAAGATGAAGATGCCAAGCACCAAGGGCATCATCACCATAGCCGGCGATTACAAGAAGTCCTCCGAGTGCGCAGCAGCCAACAGTCGGCTGGCCGAGTCCCTTGTGATTGCCGAAGAAACGAAGATGTTGGACCGAGTCGTGGCCATGGCCGGCAAATAGTCGGCCTTGTCCCCCGATCCCAAGGAGCATGATGCTCAAGGATCTTTCCAGCCGGCCAAGGAGACGAAGAAGATACCTCTTGACCCCGAGCACCCAGAGAGGTTCGCTGTCATTGGGGAAATCCTGAATAGCAAATATAAAGGCGAGCTCACCGATTTCCTCCGTGAGAATCGGGACATCTTTGCATGGTCTCCCAAGGACATGCCGGGTGTTCCGAAGGAATTCGCCTAGCACAAACTACATGTCCGAGAAGACGCAAAGCCAGTCAAACAACCCCTCCGCCGACTGTCGGAGGAGAAGAGAAGGATTGTGGGAGAGGAGATAGCCCGGCTTCTGGCAGCCGGCTTCATTATGGAAGTTTTCTTTCCAGAGTGGATCGCCAACCCGGTCCTCGTGCTAAAGAAGAACAACAAGTGGCGCATGTGCATAGACTACACGAGCCTCAACAAGGCCTCCCCCAAAGATCCCTTTGCCCTGCCAAGGATTGATCAAGTGATAGACTCCACGGCCGGATGCGAGCTGTTGAGTTTCTTGGATGCTTACTCAGGGTACCACCAGATAAAGTTAGATCCGGCAGACCGCCTGAAGACCGCCTTCATCACGCCATTCGGAGCCTTCTGCTACCTGACTATGACATTCGGCTTGAGAAATGCCGGTGCCACTTTTCAGCGTTGCATGCAGAAATGCCTCCTCAAGCAGCTCGGCAGAAATGCCCACGTCTACGTAGATGACATTGTGGTGAAGACGGAGAAGCGCGACACCTTGCTGGAAGACCTCAAGGAAACATTTGAGAACCTACGCCGGTTCCAAATCAAGCTCAACCCCGAGAAATGCATGTTCGGAGTGCCAGCCGGCCAGCTCCTAGGCTTCCTGGTCTCCAAACGTGGCATCGAATGCAACCCAGTAAAGATCAAGGCCATTGAGAGAATGGCGATTCCCACCAAACTTTGAGACGTCCAGAAGTTTACCGGATGCTTGGCCTCCCTGAACCGCTTCATCAGCCGGCTCGGAGAGAAAGCTCTTCCCCTCAACCGCCTCATGAAGAAGACCAACCACTTCGAGTGGAATGACCAAGCCGACCAAGCTTTTCACGAGCTGAAGAAGATGCTGGCCACGCCGCCTGTCCTGGCGGCGCCGACTGAGAAAGAGCACATGCTCCTCTACATCGCCGCAACCAGCCGGGTGGTCAGCATCGTCATCGTAGTCCAACGCCTAGAAGAAGGCCGAGCCCAGCCAGTCCAGAGACCGGTGTACTATTTGAGCGAGGTGATGTCTACCTCGAAGCAGAACTACCCGCACTACCAGAAGATGTGCTATGGCGTGTACTTCGCCGCCAAGAAGTTGAATCCCTACTTCCAAGAGCATCCCATCACGGTCGTATGCACCGCCCCGCTGGCCGAGATCATAGGCAGCCGGGATGCATATGGCCGGGTGGCGAAATGGGCCATCGAGCTGGCCCCCTACACGATCTTCTACCAGCCTCGCACCGCCATCAAGTCCCAAGCATTGGCCGACTTCCTCGTCGACTGGGCCGAGACCCAGTACCTACCGCCAGCTCCCGACTCCACTCATTGGCGCATGCACTTCGATGGTTCCAAGATGCGCACCGGCTTGGGGGTCGGCGTCATCCTCACCTCTCCCAAAGGCGACAAGCTCAGATACACGCTGTAAATTCACTTTGCCGCCTCCAACAACGTGGCCGAGTACGAGGCGCTCATACACGGGCTCCGGCTTGCCAAAGAAATCGGCATTCGCCGGATCCTATGTTATGGCGACTCGGACTTGGTGGTCCAGCAATCATCCGGCGACTGGGATGCCAAGGACGCAAATATGGCAAGCTACCGCTTCCTCATTCAGCAGATCAGTGGGTATTTCGAAGGATGCGAGTTCCTCCACGTACCACGAGCCGACAACGAGCAAGTTGATGCCCTGGCTCGAATAGGCTCCACTCAGCAAGCAATACCAACCGGTGTCTCTCTACAACGCCTCCTCAAGCCGTCTATCAAGCTGTCTCCAGAGTCCGATTCCATCTTCGTGCCGCCTGACCCCGACGCGGCCGGGTCTGGCTTGAAGAACCAAGCAGGTGACCCGGGGACTTCGATAGTCGGCCAGGGGGCATCAACAGGCGGCTCGGGGACTTCCGTAGTTACGCCCGACCTGGGGACTGCCACACCCGGCTCGGGGACTGCGGTAGTCGGCCCGGAGACTACACCAACACAGCAGGCGGCGGCTGACTCCAGCATTTCACCACCCAGCCCGCCCGCCCTGGTCGCAGTAGCCGTGTTGGCAATAGAAGAGGTCGCAGCTCCATCATGGGCTCAATCCATCCTCAACTTCCTAATAAACCAAGATCTGCCGGCTGACGAAGTAGAGGCAAGACAAGTCCAATGCTGAGCCGGAGCATACACAATCATCAACAGAGAACTCGTCAAGCGCAGTGTCACTGGAGTCCTCCAGCGATGCGTCGAGCAAGAGAAGGGCATTGCAATCCTCAGAGACATCCACCAAGGAGAATGCGGCCACCATGCGGCCTCAAGATCACTCGTCGCCAAAGCCTTCCGCCATGGTTTCTTTTGGCCGACTGCTTTGGATGATGCCAAGGAGTTAGTTAAACATTGCAACGGGTGCCAACTCTTCAGCTCCAAGCAACACATGCCGGCTTCAGCACTCAAGACCATTCCCCTCACTTGGCCCTTCGCCGTTTGGGGACTGGACATGGTGGGCCCATTCAAGACGGCGCGCGGCGGCATGACACATCTGCTTGTCGCCGTGGACAAATTCACCAAATGGATTGAGGCAAACCGATCAAGAAGCTGAATGGGCCGACTACCGTCACATTTATCGCAGATATAACAACTCGGTACGGCGTGCCACACAGCATCATCACCGACAATGGCACGAATTTTGCCAAGGGAGCCTTGGCACGTTTCTGCGTGACGCAAGGCATTCGGTTGGACCTAGCATCCGTTGCCCACCCGCAGTCAAACGGCCAGGTCGAGTGAGCCAACGGCCTCATCCTTTCCGGCATCAAGCCCCGACTGGTCGTACCACCTGAGCGTTCGGCCGGCTGTTGGCTCGATGAGCTGCCGGCCGTCCTCTGGAGTCTGCGCACTACACCAAACAAGTCAACCGGCTTCACTCCTTTCTTCCTCATGTATGGTGCCGAGGAGGTCATCCCAACTGACATCGAGTTCGACTCGCCTCGGGTAACCATGTACACGGAAGCGGAGGCCAAGGAAGCACAAGAAGACGGCGTTGACCTACTGGAAGAAGGCCGGCTGTTAGCCCTCAGCCGGTCCGCCATCTATCAGCAGGGCCTGCGCCGCTACCACAGCCGGAAGGTCAAGCCAAGATCCTTCCAAGAGGGTGATCTTGTGCTCCGGCTGATCCAGCGAACAGCCGGCCAGCAGAAGCTCTCGGCCCCTTGGGAGGGCCCCTTCGTCATCAGCAGAGCCTTAGGCAACGACTCCTACTACCTAATTGATGCGCAGAAGCCGAAGGCACGAAAAAGAGACGACTCCGGCAAGGAGTCGGAACGACCATGGAACGCCAACCTCCTCCGAGGATTTTACAGTTAAAATGCAGTATGTATCATGCTAACTTTTGTACTAAGTACAAGACAATAGGCCCCCCGAGGAGAGCTCGGGGACTGCCATCTTTTATCTATGAATGAAAAGTATCATGCTTATGACCTTGTCATTACATTTACTTTTTCCGTCCGGCACCGGGTTCGCCTAGTCGGCCCGGGGACTGGCCGCCTGGAGTTATATTAGAAGTCCTACCCGCAGTCAGACAAGTAGTGTGCCGGCTCCCAAGCCTTCTCTTGCCAAAAGTCGCAGATCGAAGAACCGCTGTCCGGCTGGCAAGAGTTAAAGGCAAGAAAGGGCGCCCACACGAAAAACGGCTAGGGACTAACGGACTAATATAACAAAAGCCGGTTTTTCTCCCACCGCCGACCGACTACCAGAGTAGCCGGCCGGCCGGCTTCCATTCACCTCGCTTCAATCTAAGAAAGCTCGAGTACTTGCCTTCCCAAAAGGGGAAGGCGGCAAAGGAAACAGCCTAAGGATAGAAAGCATACATGAATGGAAACCAAACACGCACACAATAATATTTACAGAAAAGACCTTCAAAAGGCCAGCATTCAACATAGTTCGAATACATCCCCAGTGGGTGGAACTACGCAAGTTTAATAAAGTTGTTCAAAAGGCAACAAGCAGGAAAAAACAAGGACGGCAAACTAGGCCAAGGGAGCGACTGGCGAGTCGGGAAGGTCGGTGGAGACGGCAGTGCCGGCTGGAGGAGTGGCCGGCTGGCGAACCTCGGCATGATCACCGCCTCCTGCAGAGGGCGCGCTAGCACGCGCCTTGTTGCCGGAGGCACGATCAGGCTGAGGCTGGCTGCCCGCTTCACCAGTCTGCTCAACGTCTTCGCCTTCCTCTCCTTCGTCGTCTTCACCTTCATCGCTGGAGGCGATCTCCTCTGCCGAGTCTTCACCCGCTACCGGGTCCAGCCCGAACCACTCCTCCGGCTGGGCAACGCCATCGTCATTAATCTTAGGAGCGAAGACGCTGATGTCAGTACACTCGGCGATCGTCGAAGCGTGCTGAGCGATAGCCGGCCGCACCTCCTCCAACTCTTCGTCGGCCTCCAGCCGCCAGGTGCGCAGCTGGTCCAGGTTCAGCCCCGGATACCAGGCTCGGACGAACTCCAGCGCCCGCCCAGCTCCAAGCCGGGCTGCCGACGCCTTCCAAGCCTCAAAGCGGCCAACCGCCACCTCCAGCCAGTCGGCAGTCCGACTCGGGGTGCGGGGAATCGTCTCGCTTGGCCAAAGGGCGGCCAACACCTGCGCCCCGGTGCGCTGGAGGCGGCGGAGCATACGGTGAGCCGGCTGCAGCCGGGCTTGGACTGCCAAGAGCTGCTCCTCAAGCGTCCGGCTTGCGTCCGACGCGATTTCAGCCCCCGCCTGCCAGCGTGCCTCGCGATGGGCCTCGATGGATTGGGTGCCGAAGACGGAGTAGCTGGGAAAGTAGTCTGCACAGAGAACAAAAAGCAGCACAAGTCAGAACACAAATCAGGGATCAAGGGGCAGGCAGGGAGTGAAGAAGGCGGCTTACCGTCGATCAGATCTTCAATACGACTGAAGCCCTCGTTCAGCGCCGCTTCGGTCTCGAACTCGGCCTTCAGGGCGTCCACGTTGTCCTGCGCCTTCTTCAGGGCCGCCTTGTGGCTCCCCTCCTGGTCAGCCAACTTTTTGGCCAGGCGGTCACGCTCCAGGACCAAGGTGCTGTACTCGGCTTCCTTGGCGCGAAGGGCGGCTTGGGCCCCGCTGAGCTGCTCCCTCAAGTTGGCATTGGCTCCTGCAAGCATGAAGACAAAGGAAATTAATAAGGTGAAGTCATCAAGGAAGATCCGACCCTGCTGCTCAGCAGTCAGACCGAATCTCGGGGACTACACCCAGTGGGTGCGCTGACGCGCCCCCATAGGAGATGAACGAGACAAACACGCACTCCGGCTGCTGGTCAGGTCCTCGGTTCTCCGGCCCAGCTCCTAAGCCTGGGAGTTGAAGGCGGCTGCATGGAGGTTATGATACTCCTGGAAGATTATATAGGAGGCAAGGATAAGTTAAGTTGTCAGAACCTAGTAAGTTCCAAGCCGCCTGCGCAGCAGCTGGCTCGGAGCTCGGGGACTACACCCAGTGGGTGCGCTGACGCGCCCCCACGGAAGAAATCAAAAGAGCAAAATAACCAAGGCCAGAAGACTCACCCGGATGACGGCCCGCGTCGAGAGAAACTCTTGAGTGTATCGTTGCAGTGAGGCGGCCTGAGCTTGAAGCCGGTTCTGGACCTCCTGGGCCGCCGCGTTTAGCTCGCCCGTCCCCCCGCTAGGAGTCCACTCGGACGTGCTGGCGCTGGCCGCCTCTAGGGCCTCTACCGTCTGGCTGGCGCCCACTGCTCGGTGCGGTTCCGGCGCAGAGGCGCCACCCCCAGCATGCCAGCGTGATGCCGGCTGCACCTCGAGGCCGGCCCCTGCCTCCGGCTCGCCCCTAGACGGCTGCTCTGGCGCCGCAGCTGATTGGCCGCTTTGGCCCACTCCAGTCGGCGCCGTCTGCAACGCCCCCTCCACGAAGATCACGTGGTCCTCCCGCCTCTCCATCACCCGCGGGCCTTGGTCGACCTCCTCCGACGGGGGCACGGGAATGTCGGGGGCCACGGTGCGGAGGGGAACGACGAGCAGCGGAGGCCGGTTGTGCGAGGCCTCCGCCTCCGTCTCCGCGGCTACCGCCTTCGCCCGGGCCTTGGTCTCCGTGTCGGCCTGCTCCTTCGTCGCCTGGGCGGTCCTTGGTTCCGCCGCCTCCCGCTCCTCCCGTGCCTCCCGTGCGTTCTGCTCCGTGGCTTCCCTAAGGTCGGCGCAGGGATCCACGCGACGGGAGCTTGAGGACCCTCCAGTCGGCCCGACTACGGAGCCGCCAGGACCTCACTCAAGAGAAAGCGGCGCCCTGTCCGGCAAGCAAAGAAAGGTTTAGAAGAGCTTCGGTCAAAAAAGACAACAAAAAATATATGCAAGACATTCGACGACTTATGCCGAGATCGCCTGCGGCTGCTTCATCGCCTTGCGAAAGCGGGCCACCTTCGCGGCCGCCTCATCCCGCTTGGTCGCCGCCGTGGAAGCCTTGGATTTCTTCGGCCGGCTGCCGAAGAAGGTCGACGCGGCCCGGCGCTTCTGCGCGCCGCCGCGGGCAGCCGGCACGGTAGACGAGCCCGCGCCTTGAGGATCAGGCGCCGGCTAGCGGTGCGGGGCGGTTTCGACCTCGTCGTCGTCCGGCCAGTCTTCAAAGCTGGCCCTGAGTCCCGCGCCCCCGGCCTCGCCACCTTCCCCCATGATGGCGTCTTCCATGGCGGCCGCTCCCAGGTCCGGGTCGTCGGCGTTGTCTACCGTGCGGTCGGGGAGGAGTTGGCGCTCTACCCCTGCGGCCCCGGCTGTCGGCGGAAGAAGAGGATTCTGCTAGAAGCAAACCAATTGATCAAGGGTCAGCTATCATGAGGCCGGCTACAAAAAGGAAGAAAAGAAGAAAGAACTTACGGAAGGCGGAGGGTTGGCGCGGGAATACGGATCCTTGCCGTATCGCCAATCCTCGGCGAGCTTGCAATTCGAGATGTAATTCACCATGCAAGACACCTCTACATGCGGCATCTCCCTGGTGCTCAGCCGGCAAGGGTCGAAGCGGCCGCTCATCTGGCAGATCATGTGAGGCCGGCCTTGGAGCGGAAGAACCTGGCACTCCACGAAGGCGGCCACCAAGTCGGCTCCGGTCAGGCCCTCCGACTGGATCATCACTCGAAGCCGGGAGACGGCTGCGTTCCTGGCCTGAGACAGCGACCTGGCCCGGTAGCTCCACGAAGGTTGCCTCCCAGCCGGCGGGCCGGCTACGTAAGCCGGCAGGTTGACGTAGTCGCCTTGCTGGGCGACGTTCTTCACATAAAAATAAGACTTCTGCCAAAGCTTCACCGACTGGATCAGCGGAACGGACAGGAACGGATTGTTCTCGCTCGCCCGCCTCATGGCGATGAAGGCCCCGCAGGGGGCGGGCACGCTCGCGACGACGGTGCCGAGCTTGCTTTGGAAAAATCCCCCCCAGAGCTCGAGCATTGGGAGAACTCCAAGAAAACCCTTGCACAGGGTGACGAAGGCCAACATCAGCATCACCGCATTGGGCGTGAGGTGATGCGGCTAGAGGTGGTAGAAATCGAGGAAGGCTCGAAGGAATCCGCTCGCCGGGAGGCCGAAGCCGTGGAGGCAGTGCGAGCGGAAGATCACCCGCTCGCCCTCCTACGGTGCCGGCGAAATCTCCCTCACCGGCGCTTGACGAACCCGCACTAAGTTCTCGCCCGGCAAGCGCCGCGTCCGGCAGAGGAACTCGACGTGGTCCTCGTGGACGTTGGAGCCATCCCACGAGATCGACAGCGCCATGGGAGCGATGCGGCGGAGAGCAAGACAAAGCGATGACGGAACGGCGTGGCAAAGGGTTGCTGCGGCGGAGAGCAAGACGAAGCGACGGCGGGACGGCGCGGCAAAGAGTTGCTGCGGCAAAGAGAAGAAGAAGGAGGGCAAGAAGGGGCGGAGTGAGGGAGAGCGCGCGAGCCTCTGCCGCTCCCCCTCCTCCTCCTACTTATAGACCCGCGCGACGGAGCCGAGGAGGCGCGGCGTGGGGGAACGTGGGGATCAACTGCGCCCACTCCCCCACGTCCCGCGATTATTATGCCCTGATGGCATAATAAAACCGCCGCGGGAAGGCGAGCGGTCCAGGTGGGCCGCAGAAGATCCGCGCTCGGGCCGAGGCCTACGAGTGGCGGCCCCTGGCCTGCGGTGGCGTCCCGTCACGCGTGTGCGTTGGCTGGACTTCCTTGCCATGTGGCCCGTGGAAAGGCGCGCGGTTAGCTCGCAGGGCGACCCGCGTTCTAGCCTACAAGAAACGGAGCTTTCCGAAGACGGCGCGCACAAGCAAAGCCGGCCCCTCGGGATAGGAAGCTGACCTAGCTTCTCGTCCCTTTGTCAGCCTCGAAGCTCGATTAGCTTCAGGGACTACTGTCAGAGTAAATAACCATGGGTAGCCTAGCCGGCTCCCCCTGGCCCTTCTGAAAAAATTACGAGCCGATTCGACCCTCAAGAATCCAAGACACGGGGCCGCCTTCCCCTTGCCGGCTGTCTCCCAGGCCGGCTATCGGAAGGCGGCCCGACTTCAGCCCTCATGAAGAAAAGCCGCGGGAGGGCCGGCTCCGAGAAGCCGGCCGCGAGAAGGCGGACTCCAAGAAGCCGGCTCCCACAAAGCGGTCAAGATCGTACCCTCGACGTCTGCATCCACATAACGGCGATGTGACGGGGCGTGGCTACAGTGAAGCCTGCCACCCCCGAATGCCGGAGCACGCCTGGCACAGTGCGCCGTACGGGTGGCACAGACCTGTCCGGCGCAGCACTGTTGCTACGTTGACCCTGATGTCATCCACGACGGGCTACCAGTACGGCCCACGGGCGGTGGGCCCCTTCGGGCAGAGAGACACCCAAAGGCGGCCAGGGCTCCCCCAGTCGGCCCAAGATAGAGACGGATCCCCACATCCGGCTTGCCACCTCCCTCGAAGGAGACGCCCCATTAAGAAGACAAGACGCGGTGAGGCTACAGCGATCGCCCGCCGGGCGGCGGCACTGTAGCCACGCCCACCTCGGCGAAGCCCTCGTCACCAAGATTGAGCAACAGTAACCAGCCCCAGACAAGGCCCTAGACAGTGGGGCCTGCCTGTCGACCAAGGAGCCGGCAGGCGGCGGGACCCAGCAGTCGGCGCAGAAGCCGGCGAGTGTAGACATAGACGGCTGGGCCCCACGCCCAGCCGGATTACCATTGTACCCCCGGGGGGTAGGCCTATATAAACCCCCCGGGGCACCCATGCAAAGGGTTGATCCCTGCTAGTCTTAGACACCGCATGGGGAGGAGAAGAGAGCAAGTCGTGCCCTTCTTCCTCCTCTCACCGAATAGCTCAAGGAGCATCGTGTAGCTACTTATTCATCTAGTGATCATGCGGAGACCTCGCAGAGCAGCAGTAGGGGTGTTATCTCCACGGAGAGCCCCGAAGCTGGGTAAGATTCGCCGGCGTGCATGTCTTCGCCTCATCCCGTTTCCAGGCAACAGCGACGTCTTACTGGCTCCCACAATGATAAGCCACCCGTTGGCATATGTCGCACCTACCACCCGATAACGCTTCACGTTCCTCGAATGAATACCAAGTCTTCAAGGTCACACCAATTTCTTCACTTTCAAAGTCTTCAGAAAGTCTTCAGAAATCCAAAGTCTTCAGTCGAAGAACTTAATTTTTAGGGGTCGACTTTCTCTGTAAATATCAAACTCCTCATATACTTATAGACCTATGTACACTCACAAACGCATTAGTACCTTAACCTATAAGCCTTCAATACACCAAAATCACTAAGGGGCACTAGATGCACTTACACCGCCTCAGATCATCTTCCCCGTTGCCGGCAGCCACGCCAACTGCATTACCATCATCGACTGAGCAGATAAACCTGAGGACTACACAGTTCCGGAAGAGAGGTCGCAGTCTTTTGTGTTTGCTTATGTTATACATAGGTTATTATTACCTGCTACTTTATCGTTCAAACTTGAGTTTTAAAATGCCCGTGGGTCTCATATCGTATTTGAGGACTACACAGTTCCGGAAGAGAGGTCGCAGTCTTCCCCGTTGCCGGTCTTTATTATTACCTGCAACAAATAGTATCTATCTACTATGTGGTTCATCTGGGGTCTTCTATGTGCTTCATGTTGGGTGGGCAACAAACAGTAGATGATCCATTCTCTATCTTTTTAAAACTGAAGCTATAATCTACCTGCTATCATTGGTTTTGGATCTATCCACTCGTTTGCTACCATCAGTCTTGATTTCTGCATGCACCCCTTAGGCCTTACAAAATCTAACTATTTTTTTATTATGCATGTCAGTTATTATACACAATCGTACTGAACATGTAGAGAAAAAGAGAAGACCGTTGCGTGGGAATATAAAGTCATGCAGACGCCGCTCCATGGTGGGTGAAGTGGCCCCCTCCCGCCATTCCAGATTGTATTCTAGAGGAAGATAACTGTTCAGATGGGGATTCAGAGGGAGCCGACCACTCCTATTTACCACCTGAGGTGTTTGCTCTAACCTGGCATGCTGATGTTGGTCATATCATGCATATCGCGCCTCACATTGCTTACATTATACATCTTATATGTCATCATCTTAGTTTAGATTTTCTTTGTGTGAATGCCACCTGTTTGGTTTCTATATCATACTCCCACCATTCCTAAATATTTGTCTTTTTAGAGATTTCAACAAGTGACTACATATAGAGAAAAATGAGTGAATCTACACTCTAAAATATGTCTATATACATCAGTATGTGGTAGTCCATTTGAAATCTCTAAAAAGACAAATATTTAGGAACGGAGGGAGTATATGGGAATTATGCAATGCC
This sequence comes from Triticum urartu, assembly GCF_003073215.2. Taxonomy (NCBI): domain Eukaryota; kingdom Viridiplantae; phylum Streptophyta; class Magnoliopsida; order Poales; family Poaceae; genus Triticum; species Triticum urartu. The sequence goes on from NC_053026.1 coordinate 351,298,918, forward strand.
ATCTTTAGCCAGGCATCATATACGTGAATCATGCAATGCCATCCTGTTTAGCCAATAATCGTATATGTGAATTGTATCGTGCCATATTTTTTTCATAATTATTCCATTTGTCAACAATGTTTATACATTCATCTACTCTTCCTTTATACATTCATCTACTCTTCCTATGCATCAGCCGTTTGAGTCAGTCATGGGAAAATCTGGAGTGAAAACAAGGTCTTCTGAGCAGTCAGTGCTACCTATTGATGCAGATTTCTTGCTGGTTACAGATAGCTCCTCAAAGGAGGATTCAGAGACAGATGACCAGTCGTATCCCCCCTAGGTGCATGCTCTAACTTGGCAGGGTTATATTGCTCATATCATGCATATGGTGTCTTCCATTGCTATGACATCTGCTTAGGTTAGACATGCTTTGTGTGAATGCCTCCTGTTTGCTTTCTATAACAGATATGTGAATTATGCAATGACATGTTTTTCAGCCAGTTATCGTATATGTGAATTATGCACCGCCATGTAGCCAGGCATCATATATGTGAATTATCTCATGCCATCTTTTTTTTCATTAAATATTCCATTTGTCGACAATCTGTGTATATTGAACTACTCTTCATGTGTTTCAGCCATTTGAGCCGGTTATGGAAAAATTAGGAGTGAAAACGAGGTCTTCAGAGCAGGCAATGGTACCTGTTGAAACATATATCTCGATGGTTACAGGGAGCTCCTCAGAGGAGGATTCAGAGACAGATGACCAGTCCTATATCCCACCTGAGGTGTATGCTCTAAGTTGCAATGTTTATATTTCGCATATCATGCGTATTGTCGTGGAACTATCATGACAGATGTCCTTAGTGTCAGGACTTAGTCGCGAGGCCAACACATCTATGTGGTAGCTTGAGAGGGGTTGAGCGGGACGAGAGATGCGATGTTTTACCTAGGTTCGGCCCCTCACGGTGGAGGTAAAAGCCTACATCCTGCTTCATTGATATTGATGATCATGATCACGGTTACAAGAGTGCTCTATCTCGAGAGCTATTGTCTAAACCTAACTTGTCCAACCTGTGGAACTTGTGAATCTTGTCCCCTTTTGGGGAGCCCTGCCCCTCCTTATATATGTAGGAGGGGCGGGTTACATGTAGAGTCCTATTAGGATTAGATCTAGTCTATCTCTAATACAAATCGGATACAAGTCCAGGTCTTAGCTCCTTGTAAGATAAATGTTCCTCATGCCTTTTCTCTTAAACCGGCCCACCATTAACCTAAACCGGCATGCTGGGCCTTGGGCCTTGTCATCCGTCCGGAATACGCGCCGGGTCACCAATGAGTCTTCAGGCTCGTGAATCGTCATACCAGTGAACCGCCACACACGTAAACCGCCAGACATGTAAACCACCAATCACGTAAACTACCAATCCTCTGGCGGTTTACCAATGAAACGCCTAGTCCAGCCGGGTTATACTTCCGGCCGGTTTACGCCGCGGGGTATATCCCCGACATTAGCCCCCAAGTTTAGCTTAGATTTATTCATGGTAAACTTATGCTGCAAAATAAACACAAGAACAAATTTGACAGGTTATGCTCCGGGTTAAGAATTTTTGTAAACCGGTACCTGATCATCCTTAAGTCCTTGTTATTTCCTCCTTCTTGGAAATCCGGGTCAACAGACCAGCTTCATAATCAATTTGCCGACATTGGTTTGTCACCGAGAAATATTGTGAAGAATAACTCCTTTGACTCAGCTCCCAAAGTGCCGGTTTAAGAAATATGGTTCTGAAAATGCTTATCTGATATTCAGCCGGTTTGAAGATGTAAAACTTGCCGGTTTAATATTACCAAAATGGCCGGTTTATAAATATTGATGGCGCCGGGTCATAATTGTTGTCGACACCGGGTCATGTAATTGATCTTCCTGATTTGCTCAAAACTGATAAAATGAAGATGTTCCTCCTTTATATGCATAATACCTGTAGCCCCCAAGTCTTAAGAGGAGAACATAGTGATAACTTAAGACTTGCTCCAATAAGTGTTTCAACCTTGAAGAAATCCGATTAGTTCATCTCAATCATATAAACTGAATACTCCATATATGTAGCCCCCAAGTGCCGGGTTGTCATGCTTGCAGCAACCTGGGACTTGTAATTTGCTTATAAAAACTTCAATCAGTGTAACCCCCAAGGACCGGGTCATTATGCAATAATGAGCAGGAACTTTGTAAATATAATAATGTAGATTTTAGCAGTGATGTGTAGCCCCCAAGGGCCGGCTTAGTAAGATAATACTGAACAGGGACTTGATATATACTTCAATGAAAATAACATCTTATAATGTAGCATCCATCGTAGGGCTTGAACCCACGTCCACAATGTTAAGAGTCTTTGTACTTTACCAACTGAGCAATGAATCCTTCAATATTATGGACGAAAACTTGTGTACCTTGAATTGTTGACATGAGCAATTGGTATCCCCCAAGGGCCGGCTCATTATAATATGATGAGTCGGGTCTTTAATAAGACTAGTAAAAATGACTTTGCATTAGCCCCCAAGTGTCATGATGCATGCTTGCAGCGACATGAGACTTGCATGTAATCTCGATTTGAATAATGTAGCCCCCAAGTGCCGGGTTGTAAGCCTGCAGCGACTCGGGACTATTCCTTCAATTGTAGAATAAACCATATCTATTGATAATATGATAGCCATTGCGCTAAAGCAACTTTGAAAACCTCAGTAATACCGATTATTAATAACCATAAAAATCCAGCCATGTTGGCTATTCAAGATAACATAATCCGGTGAAAACCTTATTCATTCAATATCGTAATGAAAATTCAGCCAAACTTGGCTATTTGAATAATATAACCCAATGATTTATAAGCGCATGATTCCAATGGCGCAATCCAAATATATATATATATATATATATATACTGGCGACTTATAGTCCAAAGCCAGGCCGGTTTAACAAACCTGTTTCTGCATACAACAAGTTTAAAGTGTCCTGGCGGTTTACCGCCGGACGGGTCATAATGCCCAACATATAACCCGGGTTTATAACCATGGCTGCACTTAAGAATAATCAAATATGAAATATATCATACCTGTGACATTGAATCACATTGTTGGTTTTACCAACTTTTTGTAGTAAGGGTAATAACCCAAATTTTGAGTACTGATAACTCCTTCCATATTATGCCGGTTTATGATAAAACCGTACCGGGTTGTGATAAACACCGGATTAACCATATATAATACTGGCGACTTGTAGTCAAACCAGACCGTGCTGATAGTCTCCGGATTATGATTTGACCGTGTTCCGTCAATTTGTAATTGACAGTCGAACCGGTTTAATAATGTTGGTTTAAAAATGCAACAAAAAGAGAAAAAAGGTCTTTAGCAAAAAATAAATAGAATGCAAGCAAAGGCAAAGATAAAACCATTTGCAAATGAGGCTTTTGAGCCGATCAAGAGGCATTACCAAGGTCGGACACGACCAAGCCCCCAATAGGCGTAGCTATGGTTCGAGTCAGCCAGGTCCCCAAATGATGCATTGGCATTACGCTGATCAAGAGGTGTAGCTATGGTTCGGGTTCGACCAAGCCCCCAAGTGATGCTGTGGCACTAGGCCGATCAAGAGGCGTGACTATGGTTCAGACGTGACCAAGTCCCCAAGTGATGCTATGGCTTTACGCCTATCAAAAGGTGTTGCCATGGTTCGGACACGACCAAAGCCCCCAAGTGATGTTGTGGCATTACGCCAGTCAAGAGGCATAGCTATGGTTCGGGTTCGACCAAGCTCCCAAGTGACGCTGTGGCATTGCACCGATCAAGAGGTGTGACTATGGTTCAGACATGACCAAGCCCCCAAGTGATCAATAATATGATAAGCCAATAAGGAAGGATACCCATGTTTGAACCGTGCATCATGGCAGCAGGTCCTCTTTGGCAACCTTTAACTTTTTGCAAGAGATAAATTCTTCTTGAACCGGGATCTTGAACCGGATATTTGAGAGCTTCGAAGCTTTGTGGGAGACATCTTTCCCTTGAACCGGATTTTAAACCGGAATCTTCATTCTTAGCCGGAAATTTTCTGACGGACTTTAAACTCGAATTTGCGAGAAGTTAATTCCTTTTTGAACTGGACATTTTTAAACCGGATTTGAACACTTCAGAGCTTTGTGGGAGAATAGATTTCCCTTAAACCGGATTTTAAACCGGAAATTTTCTGACGGCCTTTAAATTTTTATCAATATAACAGTAGCCTCCGGGACCGGGTTATCTTTCCCTCCAACGTCCTGGGGTTCTTGACTTCACTGAAAAACGGCAACATTTTACTGAGTCATATCATTGTAGCCCCCGAGTCTCAAGGTGACTCGAGGAGTTGGCTTGAGATTCTCCATATTTGACCGTGATATAAACCGGCATAACTTGTATATCATTGGTGTTGATAGCACGATGTGAATCCACAGAAGGTTGAGGTGACTGCGGCGGGTTGTAAATGATCCCGTATGAGCCGTGTCAGCAACTCGGCCAATAGTTCCTTCCAACTAGCGATTTGAAGTTAACCAAAACTGTAGTGGCGGCAACTTGTGCGCCTGCCCATTGAGCCATCTGTTGCAAACGGTGGTTGATAATAATTTGCCTCCAACTTGAAAGAAAACCGGGCTACCCAAGCTGTGACTTGCTCATACTCAATAAACAGCTCATGCAGACAGGTGCGGCCCGGTATGTTGATGTAGACCAGGCCGCGAGAGACGGACAGCAAAGACGACCGCAACATCATAAGTAGCTCGGACAGATGAGTCGGCCACATGTCACGGCATTGCAAGATGGTGCGGACGGGGAAAATCGGCACCGGTGTTTTAAACTGGCACGGACGGACGAGTTAATGTAGACCGGGTCCGCAGAGGCAGCGGTTTTGTGCACGTCCATTGAACAACAATCAAACGCGGTCCCGGTAAGTCGATGTAGACCGGGCCGCAAGGGCGGTGACTTATGTGCATCCAATCATCATGTAATATGTCTCAGACTATCGCCAGGCGGAATATTATCCACCCGTGCTCCATACCCGTGGTATAAACCACATTTGTAATGAATAATGATCGGGTGAGTCAGCCGCGGGTCAGACGGATGAGTCGGTCCGGTGTTGTAAACCGGTGCGGACGAGCAAGTTGTCCTCCGCGTTGTAAGCCGGCGCGATCGCGTGAACCGGCCGCGAGGGCGGACGGGCGAGTCGTCCATGTGTGTTGATGTAGCGGGGGTGACGACCTGTGTATGTATTCGTCAAGCGGCACAGCACGGACAAGCGCTAGTGCAAAAATAATACTGGTGCGCGCCCCTTGTGCGACACCATTGTAATAAACAATAATCCTGTGAAAAAATATCACAGACTAGAGTGATTGTTTTTTGATAAAACAGTATGCACTAAAAATAGATAGACAAGATAGCACCTGATATTTATTTGTCGAATGAACGTGGATACTGGGATCAAAACATATCAAATATCTGATATCTGCACGTGAGTACGTGACCTTCTCCTCTTGTCTTAATCTCTCATGGAGGACCTGATTGAATAACAGGAACGGCGGGTGCTAGCTCTTGAAGAAACTTGGACAGAAACCCTTGACCCATGAGGAACAGAGACCAGCGACGCATCCATGCGACAACCCGGCAGAAACGGGGCGGTTCCGAGGCGCAACGGTTTAGCAGAGGCGGCAAGTCGACGAGGCTGTTCCAGCAACTCGGCCATAGCAGAAAACTCGTGGCCGGTGAGCCAGCGGATGCGGCACGAGCGGGCAGGGGTGCAAAGAGTAGCTGGGGCGGCTCAGAGCGGTTAACAGTAGATACGAGCCGGACGGCTGTGTGCACACACGCGCGCGTGGAATAGTAGTGGCGGCTCAAAGATAAGGTGAACGGAAGCACGGCGATGCAGACCAATATCGGAGACATCTTGAAACCACGCCGGCCGCAGTGGTGAGACGGAGTCGAAGAAGTGGTGACTCTGCAGAGATGGAGCGAAGCCGCAACAGCAACTCGGGGATGGAAACAGAGATCGAGTCCCTGGCTTGCCGGCGGTAAAACACTCCACAACTTTTGCCTTGTTAGTTTTTGGAAACTGGAGATTGATCCGATCTTGCATCAGCTAACCATTGGAGTTTGTTGCATTGAATAAATAGGCATTGGAGGCCGTATTCGTATCAGGCCTGACACGTGGTGTGACCAACATAGCAATTACCGAATATGATTTTCTAGTGTTGACCTTCGCCGTACAGCGAGCTACACCGGTTTGACTCGCATATGGGCTGGTTTGACGTGATGGCTTGATGGATCAGTAGATGCCGCGCTCGACAACCATTAAAGGATTCAAAAATATGAACTGTAGTACTCCAGTAGCACTGCCTCTACGTAAGTAGTACTTCTGGTAGACGAACATGTCTTTGGTATTCACACAAAGGGAATATCACAAGCAGCCACGAGTTGATGCCTTGGGACTTGTAGTATGTCCAATCCGCAAAATAGGCTATAGTGGAAATCGTCTCGGCGACATGAAGATCTGACGACTCTGCAGCGGAATTTTAATCTGTTTCGATGGATCACCTGGTCACGCATGGCAGCGTACACAGATACAACTCCAACTCTCCTTTTGATCCAATCTCATATACACTGTTCCAATAGTTCATCAATGATGCAGATCCTTCCATACCGGCGATCGAAAACTCCGTAATGAACATGTGGAATCTTTTATTGATATGAAGCTTTCAACGCCGGTTCTTCATCATCTGGATGATCGTGAGCCCCTCGAACCCTAGGAGAGCTCCCTCCAAGAACTTATCACCACCGTGTGCAGGCCCCATGGTGGGCGCCAACTGTCGTGGAACTGTCACGGCAGATGTCCTTAGTGTCAGGACTTAGTCGTGAGGCCAACGCATCTATGTGGTAGCTTGAGAGGGGTTGAGCGGGACGAGAGACGCGATGTTTTACCCAGGTTCGGCCCCTCACGGTGGAGGTAAAAGCCTACATCCTGCTTCATTGATATTGATGATCATGATCACGGTTACAAGAGTGCTCTATCTCGAGAGCTATTGTCTAAACCTAACGTGTCCAACCTGTGGAACTTGTGAATCTTGTCCCCTTTTGGGGAGCCCTGCCCCTCCTTATATATGTTGGAGGGGCGGGTTACATGTAGAGTCCTATTAGGATTAGGACTAGTCTATCTCTAATACAAACCGGATACAAGTCCAGGTCTTCACTCCTTATAAGATAAATGTTCCTCATGCCTTTTCTCTTAAACCGGCCCACCATTAACCTAAACCGGCATGCTGGGCCTTGGGCCTTGTCATCCGTCTGGAATACGCGCAAGGTCACCAATGAGTCTTCAGGCTCGTGAATCGTCATACCAGTGAACCGCCAGACACGTAAACCGCCAGACATGTAAACCGCCAATCACGTAAACCACCAATCCTCTGGCGGTTTACCAATGAAACGCCTAGTCCGGCCGGGTTATACTTCCGGCCGGTTTACGTCGCGGGGTATATCCCCGACACATATGGTGTCTTGCATTGCTTAGTTTAGACATCATACACACAATATTGAATTCCATCTGCTTAGTTTAGAGATCATACATGCGAGTGCCAGCTGCTTAGTATATGAATCAATTATGTCAATTGTATCATGCCATCCTGTATACTTAGACAACATGTATGTGAATTATTTCATCCCAACCTATTTTAGAAAGACATCATATAGTTTTTTCATGTCATCCTGTTTATATACTCATCATATGTTGAATTATGCCATTATATCCTGTTAAGTTATCCATCATATATCTAAAATTGTGTCATGCTATCCTGTTTAGTTAGGTATCATATATGTGAAATTGTGTCATGCTGTCCCGTTTGGTTAGACAACATATATGTGAATTACCACATCTGTCTATCATACAATGTCTGTACGTTCAATTTCTTTTCTTGTTTATCAGCCATTTGAATTGGAGGGGGTGATGGTAGTATCTAAGGGAGCAAAAACACGTTCTTCACAAAAGACAGTTGTCGGTGTCAAAACCGGCGGATCTCGGGTAGGGGGTCCCGAACTGTGCGTCTAAGGCGGATGGTAACAGGAGGCAAGGGACACAATGTTTTACCCAGGTTCGGGCCCTCTTGATGGAGGTAAAACCCTACGTCCTACTTGATTTATTCTTGATAATATGAGTAGTACAAGAGTAGATCTACCACGAGATCGGAGAGGCTAAACCCTAGAAGCTAGCCTATGGTCTGATTGTATGTTGTCCTACGGACTAAAACCCTCCGGTTTATATAGGCACCGGAGGGGGCTAGGGTTACACAGAGTCTGTTACAAGGAAGGAGATATACATATCCGTAATGCCAAGCTTGCCTTCCACACCAAGGAGAGTCCCATCCAGACACGGGATGAAGTCTCCAATCTTGTATCTTCATAGTCCAACAGTCCGGCCAAAGGATATAATCTGCCCGTCCGGATAACCCCTAATCCAGGACTCCCTCAGTAGCCCCTGAACCAGACTTCAATGACGATGAGTTCGGCACGTAGATTGTCTTCGGCATTGCAACGCGGGTTCCTCCTTCGAATACTTCATAGAAGATTTTGAACACGAGGATCGTGTCCAGATCTGCAAAATAAGTTCCACATACCACTGTAGAGCACTACAAAAAAAATACACTTCCGTGATGATACATGTTTGTCACAGTAGGTCACTTTTTTGTCATGCATGTACATCCATGACAAATTTATGACAGAATCAAGATAGGCATACTTGTGCTGTCGTAGAAGTGTTCCATGACATTACCAAAATTATCATCATGGCAGTGTCCACTTCCATGATGATAAATCGCGCGTCACAGAAGTGCTTTCGTCAAGGGTGACTGACACATGGCATCCATCGTAACGGAACGCCGTTAAGCTACCGGGTCGGGTTTTGGATCCGATAACCCGTTAACAGCCCCGACCAATGGGAAATTTCCACATGTAAAATTCTTAATGGCCGGACGAAACACGTGTCAGCTCGTCAATGGGTCAGATAGGCGCCTATGATACATCGACACGTGGCACGGCCCAACAGAGGCCCATTCCTGTGTAAAGGCCGGCCCATTTGACTTGGTCAAAAGCTGGCGGGCTGACCCATGGAAAGCCTGTTAACGGCCTGTTCGAATATAGCCCATTTACAGCCCGCTAAACCAAGGCTCGTTACGCCCTATCCGAATTAGGCCCAGTAGCGTCATCTGGGCCATCCAATATGATTCCAGCCCGTTTTCACTTCTGGCCCATGTATGGCACATGACGTCTTTCGACCCATATGAGGCCCTATGTAACTCTTGGCCTACTAACGGCCCGTTGTGAAACTGGCCCGTAATGAACAGTGTATCAGTTTACACCCATTAACGGCCCGTGGTGAAACTGGCCTGTGATGAACAGTGTATCACTTTATACCCATTGACGGCCCGTTATTCCGTTGGGCCGTTTCCAGCCCATGTTATCTTTCGGCCTTCTCAGAGCCCATTTATTCTTGGGCTCATTTCTAGCATTCATTTACTTACGGCCAGTTACTATCATTTTCTGCTTGTGGGCCAAATTCAGCCAGTGGTTACAGTCGACCCGTTTGTGGTCCGTTAATTCGTTGGGCCGTTTTCATAGCGTCATCAAAAACGACCTATTAACGATGGCCCGTTATGGTCGGCCCATGAACGGATGATTCCAACTATAGCCCGTTTATGGCTATAATGAGGCCTGTTATTGGCCCATGTTTGGCCAATCGATCATATGGCCCGTATAAGGCCCATTGATGATACGGCCAGTAGAAGGCCCATTGTTTCTACGGCCCGTAGAAGGCCCATTGTTTCTACGACCTATAGAAGGCCTACTGTTTCTACAGCCCGTAGAAGGCCCAGTGTCACTAAAGTAAATATTAGCCCATGGTTATTGTGGCCCAGTTTTAAAAAATAGGTTATTGCAGCAACTAGCAAACCGCGGAAAAAGAACTGCACTGACTACAAGAAAACAAATAAACAAAACAAGGAAATAAATAAGCGAGCAACTTATGCTAGGCTATCACGGCTATTACACATATTACATCCACTAGGCATCAAAGTTCTCCACCAGTGAAAATATAGGGAACACACCAGCATATAAACGCCGCAGCAAAACAAGTCCAGAACTGAAACCACTTCAGAAGAGCTCAAGAAACAATATCCTGGGTACCCATAATGCTGGCAAGATGCTTAGCAAGCTTATTAACTTTCTCTTGTTTGGCACTTAAATCCTCCAGCGCTTGCTGTTGCACAAGAAAGTATGCATCTGAATTCTGCAAGGACTTCCTTAGTCCTTCAGCTTCTTGTCGCATCACAACTGACTGATGCCTTTCAGCTTGTAGCTGAGACTGAAGAAGCTGAAGTGATTCAGGCAGCAAGTTGGAAGAGCTTGTGCCAGCGATACTGGCCAGTAACTCGAACACTGCATCAACGCAGGACTGTGGGGTTTTCTCACTGTCTACAATATCGTTTTTATCACCTTTCTTGGAGACTAAGGGCCAGTTCTTTTGGTGGCTTCCAGAATAAGCTGCAATAAGCTGCCCCCTACCTAGCTTATTCTAGAAGCTGAACCAAACTTATTTTTTTAGAATCCTAGTAGTTAAGACTTGACTAGTAGGCTTTTAAAAAGAAAATTTTGGTTGGGCTTCTAGAATAAGCTGGGTAGGGGGCAGCTTATTCTGGAAGCCCAAAAAAGCTAGCAAAAGAACTGGCCCTAACAGGGTTGTCTCACTATCTTGATCCTTATCCGCATTACTTTCTCTACCATTGCATAGTGGGGTGGTCTTCTCCAATATTCTATATGCATACTACAAGAGAAACAAGCAGACACATCACAGGTTTAGCTTGTAGTATACGAAACTCATTATGGTAAACCGGTTTAGTAGTAAGGTGGATAGGATAACAACATAAAGAAACATATATCTATGTACTATGGTCACTGTATTGTCCATATCATTCTAGTTTATTTTCCCTAATCAAGATAGAGACACAGTTCAACTCATATATTTTTAAGACACAGCAGCATAGACAGAATATAAGTGTGAGAAACTACACAGCATTGACAGCACTTGTAATGTGCATCACATGAGAACATAACTGTTTATGCAACTTAATCTGAAATCAACATAGAGCAAGAAGTTAGAACAACAATCCAGTTAAAGAAATAGGTTTAAAACATACCTGTTGCGCCATTGGAGTTTCAATTGGATCCTTCAAATTCGAAAGTAGTTGGTATGAGTAAATACAGTGATGCAACAGCAAAGGAGTATGGACCATAGCCACGGAATATGACCTGAGAATAGTTGCTCTTCTGCTTTAAACGTGGAGTTTGGGTTAGCTGTGGTGGTCTTCGTGCTTTGGGCACTGCAGTAGCTTTACAAACTGCTCGTGTGGGGGTACTCTGTGGTGGACATGGTCCTTTGTCAACTATAAGTGGGTTACTATCCACTGGGGTTGCGGTTAGATGGGTTGTAGCTGGTTCTCTGCCCAACGGTGTAAGTGTGCAATCTGGAAGAGTCTCTATTATGTGTGGTGGGGCTAGTTTGTGGGCCGGTACAACCATGGTTCTATCTGCATCAACGGGCAGCACTGTCTTTTGTGAAGAACAGGTTTTTGCTCCCTTAGATACTGCCATCACCCCCTCCAATTCAAATGGCTGATAAACAAGAAAAGAAATTGAACGTACAGACATTGTATGATAGACAGATGTGGTAATTCACATGTATGTTGTCTAACCAAACAGGAAAGCATGACACAATTTCACATATATGATGCCTAACTAAACAGGATAGCATGACACAGTTTTCAGATATATGATGGATAACTTAACAGGATATAATGGCATAATTCAACATATGATGAGTACCTAAACAGGATGACATGACAAAACTATATGATGTCTTTCTAAAATAGGTTGGGATGAAATAGTTCACATACATGTTGTCTAAGTATACAGGATGGCATGATATAATTGACATAATTGATTCATATACTAAGCAACTAGCACTCGCATGTATGATCTCTAAACTAAGCAGATAGAATTGAATAGTGTGCATATGATGTCTAAACTAAGCAATGCAAGACACCATATGCATCATATGAAAAATATAAATATTGCAACTTAGAGCATACACCTCAGGTGGGATATAGGACTAGTCATCTGTCTCTGAATCCTCCTTTGAGGAGCTCCCTGTAACCATCGAGATATATGCTTCAACAGGTACCATTGCCTGCTCCGAAGACCTTGTTTTCACTCCAGATTTTTCCATAACCGGCTCAAATGGCTGATACACATGAAGAGTAGTTCAATATACACAGATTGTCGACAAATGGAATACGTAATGAAAAAAAAGATGACATGAGATAATTCACATATATGATGCCTGGCTCCATGGCGGTGCATAATTCACATATATGATAGCTGGCTGAAAAACATGGCATTGCATAATTCACATATTTGATATAGAAAGCAAACAGGAGGCATTCACACAAAGCATGTCTAATCTAAGCAGATGGCATGGCAATGCAAGATATGCAAGATATGAGCAATATAACCCAGCCAAGTTAGAGCATGCACCTTGGGAGGAGGGGAATACGACTGGTCATCTCTCTCTGAATCCTCCTCTGAGGAGCTATATGTAACCAGTAAGAAATCTGCATCGACAGGTAGCACTGACTGCTCAGAAGACCTTGTTTTCACTCCAGATTTTCCAATGACCGACTCAAATGGCTGATGCACAGGAAGAGTAGATGAATGTATAAACATTGTTGAAAACGGAATACATTATGGAAAAAAAATATGGCACAATACAATTCACATATACGATGACTGGCTAAACAGGATGGCATTGCATGATTCACGTATATAATGCCTGGCTAAAGAAGATGGCATTGCATAATTCCCATATACTCCCTCCGTTCCTAAATAATTGTCTTTTTAGAGAATTCAAATGGACTAGCACATACGGATGTATAAACACATATTTTAGAGTGTAGATTCACTCATTTTGTTCCGTATGTAGTCACTTGTTGAAATCTCTAAAAAGACAAATATTTAGGAATGGTGGGAGTATGATATAGAAACCAAACAGGTGGCATTCACACAAAGAAAATCTAAACTAAGCTGATGACATATAAGATGTATAATGTAAGCAATGCAAGGCGCCATATGCATGATATGACCAACATCAGCATGCCAGGTTAGAGCAAACACCTCAGGTGGTAAACAGGCATGGTCGGCTCCTTCTGAATCTCCATCTGAATAGTTATCTTCCTCTGGAATACAATCTGGAAATGCAGGAGGGGGGGCACTTCACCCACCATCGAGCGGCGTCTGCATGACATTATATTCGCATGCAATGGTCTTCTCTTTTTCTCAACATGTTCTGTACGATTCTGTACAATATCTAACGGGTTGAAGAAGCGGGAGTTTCAAAGCAGGTGAGACAAAAGATACTCGAGCTTGAAAATTTCGGGATAACAAGGTGCGGATTCTTTGTTCGGCAGAACAAACTTAACGTGTAAAAAAATTCATACAAGACACAAGAGAGTCATGTCCCCTTTTACTATATTGATATAGATGCCATTGAAAAAACTACAAGAAAAATGTAAAAAAATCGGGAGAACAAGATTACCCTGCACAGTACCAAATCGATTCGCACTTCCCTCAACAAGAACAAAAAACAGATCAATTCCCACCAAAGAAAGAGTAATGTCCCTTTTTATATGATTACAGATGCCATGATCTCGAATTTCAATTTTTGAATCCACGTTATGTTGAATTCGAATATATCGTTAGGTGACCTTGCGGTTTATAATTGATGTAGTCGTACATTTTGATCTTCCATCATATATGAACATTTTACTCCACCATGTGAACATATATATTATCGTCTACCATATGGACCAAATTTGAATCAATTTTCCTTATTTGAATATGATTTTTGTCAAGTTATACAATAATTTAAATATTATCTTGATAACAAAAAACATACATATAGCAGTAATCATATTTCACTATGAACTACATGTACCATACGCTGTCCAATTCAAATATTTGTATCCATTTTATGTTGAATTCAAATCATAGTACATTATTGGTCTAGGTTGTGAGATGTTTGGGATAATCTAAACCCTGTTTCCATACGTATAATTTTTGGCTGAATTGGGACAAGTTTTTGTATAAGCCTCTTGCAAAACCGGAGATTCTCTCAACAAGCCTCGTGGTTCCGAGAGGGAACGTGTCACCTTTGTGTGCGAAACGATATACGCTGCCTCCCCCCTGATTTTATTTACAGAGGCAACATATAACTATATGAGTGCCCTGTTAAATTTTGGAATTATTTCGGGTTCATTTGGCCTTTTTATACATTAATTGAGTTTCTGGACTTTTAGTGTGCATAATTTAAATATGAATTGCATGCACATGCTCCGGTGCACCAAAGTGGGTTGAAAAATCACATGTGTGTCCTTGGTTGAATTTCTAGGTCCCATGGAAGAAATGAGAATGAAATTCAAACATCTGGGCGTCATGACTCGGCCGAGAACATCGAGAAACTTTGATTTTAAATTCATGTAAATCCAAAACTCGCCTGGAAATCATGAAACTTGGCATGGTGTCATGTCATGGCACTAACATGTTGTGGTAAAAAAATTGGGCCGATTTGGAAGCTCGTGGTTCTAAGAGGTAACATGCCACCTTTGAGTGTGAAACGATATACGCTGCCCCCCCCCTTTGAGTTTAACAAAGGCAACATAGAACTACATTAGTGCCCTGTTAATTTTGGAATTATTCCGGGTTTGTTTGTCATTTTTTATACATTAGTTGAGTTTCTGGTCGTTTAATGTGCATAAGTCAAATTTGAACTACAAGCACATGCTCTCGTGCACCTAAGTTGGTTGAAAAATCACATTTGTGTCCTCGGGTGAATTTCTAGGTCCCATGCAAGAAATGAGAATCAAATTCAAACATCTGGGCATCGTGGCTCGGCCAAGAACATTGAGAAACTTGGTTTTAAAATTCTTGTAAATCCAAAACACGTCTAAAAATCATGAAACTTGGCGTGGATGTCATGTCATGGTACTACCATGTTGTGGTAAAAAAAATTGGCCGAATAGGAACAGATTTTGGTATAAGCTTCTTGCAAACCCAAGCTTCTCTCAAGAAAGCTCGTGGTTCTGAGAGGGAACGTGCCACCTTTGAGTGCGAAACGATATACGTTGTCCCCCTTGAGTTTATTTACAACGGCAACATAGAACTACATGAGTGCCCTGTTAAATTTTGGAATTATTCTGTCTTCGTTTGGCCTTATTTACACATTAATTGAGTATTTGGTCATTTAATGTGCATAATTCAAATTTGAACTACAAGCACATGCTCCCGTGCACCAAAGTTGGTTGAAAAATCACATTTGTGTCCTCGGGTGAATTTCTAGGTCCCATGCAAAAAATGAGAATCAAATTCAAACATCTGGGCATCGTGGCTCGGTCGAGAACATTGAGAAGCTTGGTTTTAAAATCATGAAACTTGGCATGGTGTCATGTGATGGTAGTACCATGCCATGGTAAAAAAAATTGGCCGAATAGGAACAAATTTTGGTATAAGCTTCTTGCAAATCGGAGCTTCTCTCAAGAAGGCTCGTGGTTCTGGGAGGGAACGTGTCACCTTTGTGTGCATAATTCAAATTTGAAATACAAGCACATGTTCCAGTGCACCATAGTTGGTTGAAAAATCACATGTCTGTCCTCGAGTAAATTTCTAGGTTACATGCAAGAAATGGGAATGAAATTCAAAATTCTGGGCGTCGTGGCTGGGTTGGAAACATTGAGAAACTTTTTTTTAATTCCTGTAAATCCAAAACACGCATGAAAATAATGAAACTTGGCTTGGTGCCATGACATGGCACCAACATGCTGTGGTAAATTTGCAGTCCGATTTGCGAAGGCGCACACATTAACAATCAACAAAGTCATTTTGGAACAAGTGCTGTCACGTTACAATCGGAAACACAAGTATTGTTGAAACCGTGGGCGTTCTACTTACTATTACCATTTACGTGCCGCCACGCATCCCCATTTTTTATTAGCTAGGAGGCGCCGTGCAGGGTAGCTATTTGAGTAGTACGAGAGGTGTGCGATCAGACCCCTGCGCGTGCTTATCGGGAGGAGAGCCCTTTGACCTCCATCTGCCGTCCACCTCTCTCCCAAGGTCTCCATTAATGGTGCCCGAGCCTCTGTTTAATGGCGTGGCTATGTCTCACTCTACTGAGATTTATGAGAGAAAAAAGAAAATCTGAAAGCACGGATCTTGATGTAAGATCCGACGGACCTATATAGCATCTACTGCGACTTATAGCAAGACTGATGAATATATAAGGACGATTAAATTTTTTTTGATCATAGAAGGGCTTGTCCCTTCCGATTTTCATTACTGAAAACCACCACAATTCACAACAAGTTCAGCACAACTCCAGCCTAACACGAAGGACTAAAAGCTACCAGATTGAAATCGCAACATCCCAAGAGGCCAACAAAGGCCAAACATCCGTGCTAGAACCCAACATTACAACTGACGACACAATCCACATCCTAAACCAATTATTACATCAAAAGAAACCAGGAAACTGAAGGAAGCCCAGTAGCAACTAGAAGAACAACAACGCCAGGGTCGCAACAGCAAGAGTTTTCTTCATCCCAGCCTCGCAACATTGATCTTCCACAGAAAGATAATGATGATTAATTGTCTTACATAATTAGAAAGATAATTAAAAAAGCCACATGCGGCTACGCCCGAAATACACAAGGGCAAAAGAAGAAGGAAGACAAGGATCTGGCTCGCTGATCTCTACTTTCTTGATGTGTTGCTGCAGGTCGCGGGAACTAGTCTCCGCGGTGAGCGGTGATGAGCTCTTTCATGTCCTCAAGACGCTGCTTGAGAACATCCACGGATTCCTCCACCAGCCTTTGGCGCTCGTTGCGGAGCATGTCATTCTCGTCCATAAGTTTCTTGACAATGACGCCGGTCCTCTTCAACAAGGCATTGGTCTCCTCCTGCTGGTCTGCACTTCGGACGATCTTATCCCTCAGTAGATCGCGCTCGGCCCGGAGCCTCTCATTGCCCTCCCTTAGTGCGTCGATAGCCTGTTCAAATGAGGCTTTAATGTCGTCCCGCAACCTCGCAAAATGGGAGATCTGATCCATCTGGCCATGGACGATCGCATGCATGCGCCTGTAACAGTCGTCGCCTGCATGCGAGAAATTTTCCCAGGCCACCGCGGCGCGGCAGGACATCTCTACCGCATTCGTTGCGCGGCGGGACATCTCTGCTGCTTCCGCGGCGCGGCCGGACCAGTCTGCTGCATCGACAGCACGACAGGACCTCCGGGCTGCTTCAGCGGCGCGACGGGACCTCTGTGCTGCTACTTCCGCGCGGCGGGACATGTCGGCTGCTCTCACAGCGAGGCGGGACATCTCTCGTGCTTCCACTTCCATGCTCGCCTCTCCCTGGTGGCAATCTCTCGACCCAGAACTCACGCTAGCCATGGCAGACGCAAGGGAAGGATGCTGAATGGCTTGTTTGTTTTTGTGGATGAGGAGTTGAGGAGGAATGCGCAGTCATCTTGGCATACTAGTATTTATAACCGAGTACTAATACGCTCCTAAGTGGGAAACCGTTCAGGTTGTGATTGGTGTGAACAGGTTTTCAATTCAATATAGCATGGAGTAATTTGGAATGTGACGAGACGCAAGCTCAAAATTTATTGACGGTTCAAGTTTCAAAGTGCGGCACTATTCCCGGATGGAGTACTTCTTTTTCTACTCTCTCCTTTCCGTTTTAATAGGGCTTATCTCAAAATTTTAGTTTTTTTCCATTTTATAAGGCTCAATTTGGTTGTTCCCCAACACATGTTCAGATTCGAAGGTGCATTAAATCATTGCATGCAAGTATTAAGAGAAAATTGACCAATGCATGTACTTTATGCATGCATGCATTGCAATTAATGCATTGATAAACATAGTTTTTTATCGCCACCAAAACCCACCATTTATTAAGCTAAAGTAGACCAAGGTAATCCCTATATTAGCATATTACTAAGATAAACAGAAGGCACTGTAGAAACATTTAGGACGTGAGCTTGTCAATTTGAATGTGGAGGGACACAAGCTTAGCCCCGGCCAGCAGCTTGGGCGGAACTGTCAAGAAGGTCAGCTCCTGCACGTCGATGTTGCCGGGATCCTTGCTGCTTGTCACCTCCATTTCCACCTTGATGGCGTCGGTCGTGCCTTTGGGCTCCCCCGGCGGGCCGTTCGCCCACAGCTTGGCCACATAGTGCGGCAGTGGGGACGCCCGCGCTCTGATGCAGACGACTGACACGACGATAGGCGCGCTGATGTCGAGCACGCCGCCGACCAAGAAAAACGCGCGGCGGTCCTCCTCCGCGAACAGCAAGAGCCGTGGCTCCGACAATGGCACTTGCAGCTGGAGCACCTTGCCGTACTGGATCCTGTGCACGGGCATGGGATGCGCGGTGCTGATGTGGTGGTAGAGCGCCGGCGGCGGGCCTTTGTAGCTGCAGACGGGTACGGGGCATTTGCAGGGCGCGAGCGAACACACGCTCTGGTGATCTGCGAGCTTGTGGTAAGTGACATAGAGCCCACAGCCTTCGTGCGGGCACTCCACCCTCACCGACGAAAGGACAGAGTCCACCACCGTGTTCCACACGTCGAAGCCACCGCCGCGCTCGCACTTCTGGCACTGCCGCTGGTTCCCGGGGCGCTCGACGCGGCAGTCCGCGCAGGCCAGGTGCCCTCCCTTGCACTGCAGAAATCAATCGAACAGCACATCAATCAAGAAACCTGCACCTTGCTCAATCAGCCAAACGGACAAGGTGTATTCGAACCTCATACACTGGAGGTGTCAAGGGGCGGAGGCACAAGGGGCAGTGGAGCACGGTGAGGTCCATCGAGACCTTAGAGAGCTCCATCGTCGGGTCCTGTTCGGTCTGCATGATCTCGCCCTCCTCGTGCACAACCATCTGTCGACTTGGGCCGGGGTATTACAAAGCTTTACTGTCACATATTTTATACTACTTCAAGGTGCATTAAATCAACACATGCAAGTATCAAAAGGAGAGTCACGGCAAGCATGCATGCGTTGTAATTAATGCATCGGTAAACGCAAATTATTGAAATATATCGAGTGCAGTGCTTTGATGTGTCGCGTCAACTTGTACATCAACGAGAAGTTTGATTATCCTCTCCCTTGCCGACTTAACTACACCTGCCTTTGGCTGTATGACAGGTTGGCCACACACCTGTCGGGCCCACCTGTCATACACGCAAAGGCAGGAGCGTCCCTCCCTCGCCCATGAGCGTGGTGGCTGGCAAGACTAGGAGAAGCTTTAACTACACGCTCTCCCTCCCGCACCCGATGGACATGCAGCAGTTCAATCGGTGTCAGATGGCCAGAAGCGTACTGTAGTACTCCTCCAGTGCAGTAGTACTCCATCATTGTTCAACTTCCCGAAGAGGCGAAGAGCCAAGCGCAGCCCGGACACTCGTGTGGCAGTTTCATGTGTAGAGTAGTCTAGGATAGCGTGTACCGTGCCTGTAAGCTTAAAATCGTTGGGGTCGGCTCCATGCTATGTGGCCGTCTCGAAGTTTAAAAAAAATTAAAATAGTCTTCTGGCCCTACCTGACACCCTGGTGATTGTAGTTTGCACGCTCATCTGGTCAAGACAGGAATATATATTTTAATTTGTTTCTTTCTTTGAAAAGGGGGGACTCCCCGGCCTCTGCATCAGAATGATGCATACGGAAACATATATTTTAATTTGTGGTGGGTAAATGTTAGAGGTTGTAGCAAATATATTGTACACTGCGGGTCTTTCAGCCAAGTTTAGAGGCAAGCATGTGGGGCCAGTGCTATGATGTGTCGCGTCAACTCGTACAACGAGGAGAAGCTTGATTTTACTACACGCCTTCTCCCTCACCCATGCGCGCGGTTGCTCGCAAACGAGGACAGGCTTTTACTTAGTAGTACTTCTACAACAAGCTATCCGTCCCGCTCGCGGTGGATGGACATGCAGCAGTGGATTCGACACTGTAGAAGCAGTAGTAGTAACATCATTGTTCGTCTTCTCGAAGAGGCGAAGAGCCAAGCGCAAACCGAACATTGCAGTTGCGAACATTGGAGCACGCATATAGCCAGGCTCTTGCATGAGACAAAATTGCTATGTGAGCCCACTATTGTACTAGTACGTACAACTACTTGCTAGTATAGCTCTGTAACCAAAAAGGAGTATTTGCCCTTCTAGAGATTTCAACAAGTGACTAGACTACACCGAGACGGAGTACATATGGAGCAAAATGAGTGAATCTGCACCATAAATAAATACTCCCTCCGTCCCATAATATAAGAGCATTTTTGACACTACACTAGTGTCAAGAATGTTCTTATATTATGGATAGAGGGAGTACGTACTAGTTCTATCGTTTTCCTCTCCGAGGTGCACAATATTGAGTATACTGACTAGTCTCTTTTTGACATGCATTTATGTTTTTTACACAATACAGATGCAAGCGCTCATATACACGCGCATACACTCACCCCTATGAACGCACACACGCACGGCACTAAAATCTTGAAATTTACGAAGTCACCATAGGCACCTCATCGTCGACGGGTCCATAGGTGCTTCAATGCCAAGGAGGGAGAGGGTAGCGGTTCCTGAGACATTGAACGGTCAATGATGCATCCTCAATTACATGCAGAGGAAATTAATTGGAGAAGCAGAATAGAGCCAGCACGATGTGATGCAACAAAGTTTGGACTCTCATATAATAAAGGCGCCCACCACTCCAATCCATCGACTCCCAAGTCTCTGCGCAACACTGCTCACTCCAATCCAAGACCAAGTGACCAGAAGCCAGAAGCACCTATGGAGGCGATGGACGCGAGCGGCAGTCGGCTGTGCCAAATCATCCAAGGCGCCAGCCTACGGCCCCGCACCACGCAACGTTTCCACACGGTGCTGGCGACCGCAGGCATCGTAGCCCTCGCCGACGCCGGCTTCGCCTCTTGCATGGACGACATGATGGTCAACTCCATACGCAAGTTCACCGCTGTCAAGAAGCGCGCGACGACCTTGCCGTACTGCTCCAGCCCGCGCGCCCAGGCTCCTCATTGCCTGCCACCCTCATCGGCCTCAATGGTGACGAGCTCTTTCAAGCCCTGGTGGCCCTACAGGTGCCGGAGGTCGCGACAAGGAATGTGCACCTCGAGGCCGCGCTCGCCGCGCAGCGCCTCGCCATGCAAGAAACCGTCGACCTGCACATCCACGTCTACGAGGAAATCGTCTACATAGGCCACTACAAGGCAAGCAAGGATAGAAAGATGTTGGCCTTCTTCCAGCGGCTGGAATCTTTGGACGCCATTGTTCGGAAGCACGTCAACCTGGCCACGAAAGCCACTGCTACTTAGGCGCCATTCGGTGGGCCGGCGCCCTGAGTCGAGGAGGTGGACGTCGTCGATGGATGCTTCTCTTCTTTTTGCCTCCTGTAACCAGCACCGCATCGCCTCGTGGCCTTAATGTTTTATTAGTATAGTACTCCCTTTGTTCCCAAATATAAGTCTTTCTAATGATTCCAGCAAGTGACTACTACATACGGAGCAAAATGAGTGAATCTCCACTCTAAACTATGTCTACATACATCTGTATGCTGTATTCCATTTGAGATAGTATCTAAAAAGGCTTATATTTATGAACGGAGGGGGCATATGGCATTTTTATTCCAGTCGTAACGTTTTCACTGTGAGGTGGGGCCACAGTTGAGCAAACCCACCCCGCCCACCGGGCGTCGGCCGAGTTTAGAATTAGAAGAGAGAAACGAGGGAGGAGAGCTAGTTGTAGCACGGACGCTGTTGTCAGATGGGACTCGTGTTTATAGAATAGGAGTACTGAGCACTCGTGCCTCTTTTTTTTGAGGGAAAAATTAGTCGTATGTCTAGTACTACTAGTTGGGTGCGTGCGACCTATAGCTGTCATCACTTTAGGTCTCCTTTTCGAACCGTGGGTACGCTTCACAGTACATATTATTTCACGCATTTATCCTCCTATATGTACTCCTAGGCTATTTCCACGTGCTCCCATTCGCCGACATGTGGGACATAGAGCATCTGGGTCGTAGTGCATGCACGACTCGGAGCATATGCCGGGGTACTTTACATTTCAGACCTCACGAATTTCATGCAAACCTCCCGTAGAAGAATAAATAAATGAATGAATTACTACATGAAACCGGATTATTTTTGTGGAAACCGAAGCACGTTCATTAAATTTTGCACATAACATGTTTATAAAAATGACCGGACCGAAACTAGTCTAAGGGCCTCTTTGATTTTTCCGGCAAAAAAAAGGACCTCTTTGATTCGCAGGATACTGAAAACACAGGAATGGGGAAAGTATGATGCCGATGAACCGAGACGAGGAGAACTCTAACTCGGTTAGAGTAAGATTCTAACCCTGAACTAACTCTAAACCAAAGAGGTGTATGGATGGCAGGGTTAGATTGACAATAAATGCTCTATCTCAATCATTTGACTACTTTGGACCCTATTTCCTGTCGGATTTGGAGGGTGCTTGGATACGTTTTAGTTCCATGACTAAAAGTAGTGAGACTAAAACTTGCTAGCCTCACCCATGCTTGGATCCAAATACTAAAGAGACTAAAATCAAGTTAATGAGCATTTATTATCCTCCAAACCCTCCAATCCAGAACTTGCTTGTGTTAAAGGAGAGGAGTTAAATGAGGAGAGAGATGACTAATCCACATTTTAGTAGGGGTACCCCTGACTAAATTTTTTTAGTCTCAAGACTAGTTTTAGCCCCTCTTTAGTCAAGGGTGCTTGGAACTTTTAGCCTCTTAAAGAGACTACTTTTAGTCAGACTAAAATAAGTCCCTTGGATCCAAGCACCCTCTTGGTGTGGCCGGCTCTTCTATGGCCTCCTCCCGCTCACAATTGACATAAATGAACCATCTATACAAATCAAGCATGCAAATCATGATAATTTTTACTTTGTCCATACAAATGAGATATCCCACTTAAACATACAAGTCGTCAATCAAGCTTCACAAAATAAAAAAACACTTCATGAAACAAAGAATGAGCTAACTCATCACAGAAGTCATTCAAGATAGGGAGGGAGCCCGGAGCCCCTCACGCACCGAGGGAGGAGCTCTCCATTGTCGCTCTAGAGGATGGCTCTGTAGAGCCCAAGCCCCGGGAACCCCTCCGACGCCGGCCCTTGTGAGTTGAGGTCGACACCAACATGGGTAGCAGGGCCGCTTGACGCCGACTGGGAACTTAATCTTTGGGCCTCTAGAAATAATGCAAGCCTGTAACTAAAATACCTAGAAAGGTGAACTGAATCTTTGGGCCTCTAGAAATAATGCAAGCCTGAAACTGAAATACCTAGAAAGGTGAACTGAATCTTTGGGCCTCTAGAAATAATGCAAGCCTGAAATTGAAATACCTAGAAAGGTGAACTGAATCTTTGGGCCTCTAGAAATAATGCAAGCCTGAAATTGAAATACCTAGAAAGGTGACCTGAATCTTTGGGCCTCTAGAAAGATTTATTACCTCCTCAAGCAGCATCAAACAATTCCATGCGTGCACCACAAATCTATACCATGTTTGATCAGGATCTACTTTTCCAAATCAGAATTAGCGCTAGAGCAAGCAAGATCACTGATATGGCCGTGAGACAGAGAAGGAACGGACAAACTCACCCCTCTCGCGACCTCCCTGGTAGATGCGCCACCGCCGCGCATGAAAGAGGGAGAAAAACGACTGGTGAAGGGGGAGCGGGGCGACCTTCAAACACCGGAGGGAGAGGGCGGCCGGAGTAGGGCGGCGGAGGCCGGAAGGAGAGGGCGGCCGGAGGAGAGAGAGGGCGAGCGACCCTATGGGGAACATAGAGGAGTCGTGTGATAGGTGGGGGGGAGCTATCTGGTGCGGGCAGGGGAGATTTTTTTAGTTCTCTTCTAGTGGGCCCGAGGATAACTAACCCAATTAGAACCTCTCCACCGGGCTAGTTTTTTTAGCTGGGTTAGAGCAAACTAGCTCAAACTAACCCCTCTTGTTTCGATAATTTGAGGCTATTTCAACCCAAACTAGCTCTAACTCAGGGATCCAAACAAAGAGGAGTGTTACTGTACTTGCTACAGTGTGGACCATAGCACATTGTTTTTTATGGCCATATCACCACATTGTTTTCTACTGCTGGTTCACTGGGCTACCGTGGTTCGCACTGCTGGTTCACTGGGCTACGTGGTTCGCACTCCTCCGACCTGAGTAGTACTCCCTCCGTTCCTAAATATAAGTCTTCGTAGATATTTCACTGTGGACCACATACGGATGTATATAGATGCGTTTTATGTGTAGATTCACTCATTTTTTTCCGTATGTGGTCCATAGTGAAATCTCTCCAAAGACTTATATTTAGGAACGGAGGGAGTAGTATAGTACTAGTATATACCGCGTCATTCTTTGCTCCTTCTTACTACTCCGACATGTGGGAGAGCCAGCATCCGGGTCGACGTGTCATGCACCAGATTAGAGCGCGGAACGGAAGGGGGGCATCACCCCGGTTGGAGCGCCAGTAATTCATGACTATAGTGAGTGGTCATATCACAAGTCTTTCCAGCAGTAACGCGCCGTCAAATCGCACAGCCCCACTCGCTCACCCTCCTCGCCTCTCTGTCAAACCGCCTACCCGAAAACTGCCGCGCGTACTGCCCGGGAAAAGCCCCGCCCTCAACTTTTAACTACGCGAAAATAGTTCGAGCTTGTTCGTTCTATATAAATACAGTAAGTATTGTATGTTTATTCACCCGTGGGGTTGTTCAATGAATGGAGGGGCGGGGAGCACAAGTGAACAATACTGTAGTACTACTAGTAGTAGTAAGTAGGAGTCGTACAGTAGTCACCTTAAGTAGAGAGTTTCTTTTCTTTAATGCCACATACACAAATTGAAACGCTTATTGTGGAGAGAAAAAAGATAATCACTCCACTATATATGGACGCAGGGGACTGAGCGCTTGCTTTACTAGGGTTGATCTCTTCATTCTCTCATCCTCTCCAGATATAAACAAGACAGCGGTAGCGACATTTTCTCTCTGCTCACCGCTGGTCACCGATCCGGCCGGATCCCTTCGGCCGGTGTGTGTAGAGGACTAAAAGGTGCATCGTTCACGCGGTCATCACCGCCGAGGGAGGAAACCCACAGCTGCCGGAGGGGCCCAATCCTCTGCTTGTGTTGTTCTCTCCGACACAGCACCGGCTCAGGAGGTCCTCCGACCCTTCTTCCTCCCTGCCGTATTGTCCGCAGATCTGACCTGCCGCCGCCGACATCCCAGCGACCCTCAGGTATAAGTTCTTCGAAAGCGGCCTTGCTCTACCGCCCCAGCTCCCCACGTGTCTGCATGTGCATCTTTTTCTACTCCCATCAGCTCTTCCAAAGCCACCTAAATTTTTAGTATTATTAGAGGTAAAGCTACTTCATGCATTCGAATCTAGGGCTTTGTTCAAATAACGAAAAAAGGGGGGAAAGTTGTAGCATGAATCTAGGACTTGATTCAAAGAGGAATAATATGGTGAAAGTAGCAGAGACCGGATACCCAACCGGTCTATTGGCTGAAAAGGGAAATAATGGGAAAACTGTAACACCCCGGATGTAACTTTCCCAATTTGTACTCCAACTCTTGCCGTTTCCGGCGTTAAGTTATATTTATTTCCTCAGGTTCGGGTCTTTGCCTCCATGTGTTGTTATCATTTTCATGCATCTCATATCATGTCATCATGTGCATTGCATTTGCATACGTGTTCGTCTCATGCATTCGAGCATTTTCCCCGTTGTCCGTTTTGCATTCCGGCGCTTCCTTCTCCTCCGGTGGTCATTTCTAGCTTTCTTTCATGTGTGAGGATTAAACATTTCCGGATTTGACCGAGACTTGCCAAGTGGCCTTGGTTTACTACCGGTAGACCGCCTGTCAAGTTTCGTACCATTTGTACTTCGTTTGATACTCCAACGGTTAACCGAGGGACCGAAAAGGCCTCGTGTGTGTTGCAGCCCAACACCCCTCCAAGTTGGCACAAAACCCACCAAACTCTGCTCCATGTCCTAGAGTGTTCGATCATGATCGCGTGGCCGAAAACCGCACCTCATTTGGACTCTCCTAGCTCCTCTATGCCTATATATACACCCCTTCGTTTTCGGATCTTCTTCCTCCCCGAAACCCTAAAAACTGCAGCTCCGCGCGCCGGACATTGTCCGTCCGGGCCGGACACACCGCCGCCGCCACTCCCTCGCCGCCACGTGGCACAAAAGCCGCGGCGCCGCCGTGGCCCGCCCAGGCCCGAGGCGGGCCCTCTCCCGCGCCTCACCGGGCCGCCCCACGCGCCGCCGCCCCTCGCCTCGCCCGCCGCGCGCGCCGGCCGCTGCCGCCCCGCCCGCCGTCCGCCACCGCCTCGCCCGCCGTCCGCTGCCGCCTCGCCCGCTGTCCGCCGCCGCCGCCTCGGCCGCGGGTCCCTGCCGCCGCCGCCGCCGGGCAGTGCGCCGCCCCGAGCCGGCGAGCTCCTCCGCCTCCTCCCGACCTCGCCCTCGCCGGATCCGGCGCCCCAAACCCCGGCCGCCGCCGTCCTCGACTACTCCGGCGACTCCTCCGGCCTGCGAACCTCGGGATCCGTGCGATCCAGATCTGGATCGGGGTGAACAGTGAAACCCTAGGTCGTTTTTTTTCTCTAAGTCCTGGAATTCTTGATCCATATGCTCCTGTTCGAGACCCCGTAACTTTGCATCCGTAGCTCCGATTCATGCATATAGCATATCAAAATGTTCATCTCAGAGAGTACATCATTTCATTACATTGCATAATTTTCATATGAGCTCATCTTGATGCCCGAAATTCTGTTAGAAGAGGGCTACTTGAGTTAATTGTCAGATCTGTTACTCCGTTTAGCACTTTTGTCATTTTTGCCATGATTAATGTGTGCATGTTATGCCCGTGAGTTCTTCATATGTTTTGTTAATGGTTTTTTCATCTTTCCAGAGGTGCAACCCATGTATTTTTAGGATGTGTGTGGTGACTTGTGCAAGCTTGCAAAGTGATGCACTTGCTAATTCTGTTTTCAGGGACTTAGTGATTTCACTAAGTCCTGGGATTGTTTATCTCACGATGCCATATGTTCCTGTTGTTTCCTAATGATCCATGCCTCTTTTGCGCACACTAGCTTGAGTCAATCGAGCTCTACTTTTGCTTCATTGCGAATCTGGGCAGATCGTCAACTTGTTTGCGATTTTGCCGATGTTATTGTAGTTGATCCGTGCATGCTATGCCATTGTTCTTGCCATGTCTATCTTGCATTTTGTGCCTTCTTAAGGGATGTATGCTTGTCTTGCCATGACTTGCACCGTGGTGAGTGCATCGAGCTCGTAAACATGCCTTCGTGAGCTATGTTTCAGCATGTCCCAATTTTCACTAAGTCTGAAAACTGATTATGTTTTTGCTATGTTCGTGTGCTTGTTAGTATATTTTGTGATCCCTTTTGGCTCAAGGTCACTAAGGGACTTTTGTTAAGATTGTTGAGTAGCTCCATGCCATGTCTTTCTTTGTCATGTTCAGGTCCTGTAACATGTTGTTTTGTTGCTCCGAAGAGGGCTATATGATCTGAAATTCCAGACAAGTGTTAATTTCACTAAGTCTGAGATCTGTTTTACCTTTTGCGTTTTTGCCATGCTTGTTTGAACCTTCTAATGGATGATTTGACCGTAGCTCAGTGCTAGACTTTTGTTAAGAATATTGAATGCTTCCCTGCCATGTATTTTGTTGCCATGTTTGGGTGCTGTAGCATGTTGTTTTCGTTGCATTTAGATGCCTACTTGCTGTAAATCGCAGACCGGTGTCATATTTGAATCGCTTGACATTTCCAAACCGTAACTCCGATTCCGGCGTTCTTTATATCATTTTCAAGCAATTTCATCTCATCTTTCCAGTGGAACGCTTGGATTTCCAAGTTGATGCCAGCTTCATGCATTTCCTGTCATATCTTGCATTTTGCATCTCGCATCGCATCCCGCATAGCATATCATCTTTGCATCGTGTTGTTTGAGTTTGCACGTGGTTGATTGTATCCTTGTTGCTTGTTTGTCTTGTTTGGGTAGAGCCGGGAGACAAGTTCTCTAACGAGGAGACCGTTGAGTTTGCTTTTGAGGATCCAGTCAACTCTGACAACTGTGCAGGCAAGATGATCATACCCTCGAAATCACTACTATCTTTGCTATGCTAGTTTGCTCGCTCTTTTGCTATGCCATTGCTACGATGCCTACCACTTGCTTGCAAGCCTCCCAAATTGCCATGTCAAACCTCTAACCCACCATTGTCCTAGCAAACCATTGATTGGCTATGTCACCGCTTTGCTCAGCCCCTCTTCTAGCGTTGCTAGTTGCAGGTGAAGCTTGGAGGCCGTTCCTTGTTGGAACATCCTTTTATTTACTTGTTGGGATATCATTATATTATCTTGTTATCTTAATGCATCTATATACTTGGTAAAGGGTGGAAGGCTTGGCCTCTCGCCTAGTGTTTTGTTCCACTCTTGCCGCCCTAGTTTCCGTCATATCGGTGTTATGTTCCCGGATTTTGCGTTCCTTACGCGGTTGGGTTATAATGGGAACCCCTTGATAGTTCGCCTTGATTAAAGCTTTTCCAGCAATGCCCAACCTTGGTTTTACCATTCGCCACCTAGCCTATTTTTCTCTTGGGTTACCGAAGCCCAAGGGTCATCTTATTTTAACCCCCCCGGGCCAGTGCTCCCTCTGAGTGTTGGTCCGAACTGAGCTGCCTGCGGGGCCACCTCGGGGAAACTTGAGGGTTGGTTTTACTCGTAGCTAGTCTCATCTGAGTGTGCCCTGAGAACGAGATATGTGCAGCTCCTATCGGGATTTGTCGGCACATTCGGGCGGTGTTGCTGGTCTTGTTTTAACCTGTCGAAGTGTCTTGAGTTACCGAGATACCGAGTCTGATCGGAACGTCTTGGGAGGAGGTCTATTCCTTCGTTGACCGTGAGATCTTGTCATGGGCTAAGTTGGGACTCCCCTCCAGGGATTGAACTTTCGAAAGCCGTGCCCGTGGTTATGGGCAGATGGGAATTTGTTAATGTCCGGTTGTAGATAACTTGAACCTTAACTTAATTAAAATGAATCAACTGAGTGTGTTACCGTGATGGCCTCTTCTCGGCGGAGTCCGGGAAGTGGACACGGTGTTGGAGTAATGTTTGCGCAGGTTGTTCTCTAGTTTCTCGCTCGTGCTTCGCCTTCTCTTCTCGCTCTCCTTTGCGAATAAGTTAGCCACCATACTTGCTAATCGCTTGCTGCAGCTCCGGTCATATTTTACCTTGCCTTACCTATAAGCTTAAATAGTCTTGATCGCGAGGGTGCGAGATTGCTGAGTCCCCGTGGCTCACAGATTTCTATTACACCAGATGCAGGGCCTGATGATTCCGCTCCAGGAGATGCGTATGAGCTCAAGTGGGAGTTCGACGAAGACTCTCAACGATACTATGTTTCCTTTCCCGATGATCAGTAGTGGTGCCCAGTTGGGGGTGAACGGGACCATTGTCGCATGTTGGGTTCTCTTTATTTTGGCGCCGTAGTTGGGCCATGAGTGTTTGGATGATGTAATGTTATTTATGTACCTGATTGAAGTGGCGAGTGTAAGCCAACTATGTTATCTCCCCTTTTATTATTATATTACATGGGATGTTTGTGAAGATTGCCTAACTTGCGACATATGCCTTGAATGCGATTATATCTCTAAGTCGTGCCTCGACACGTGGGAGCTATAGTCGCATCGAGGGTGTTACAAGTTGGTATCAGAGCCTTCCCCGACCTTAGGAGCCCCATTGCTTGATCGTTTTAGCAGCCGAGTTGTGTCTAGAAAAATGTTTTGAGTCATTTAGGAATTATATATCGGAGAGTTTAGGAATTCTTTTTACTTCCCAGTCTCTTCTTCGCTCTGGTAAGGCATCCTGACGTAGAATTTTGACTCTTCTCTTCTCAAATTTCACTAAAAAAATTTTTGGGATCACGCGGGTATCTTGGAATCGGTCCGATGGTTTTATGATGAGAACATTGTCTTGGTGCCTCCTGTCAGGGGTTTAGTGGAAGTGTCCTGGGGAGTTGAGCTTTGAGGTGTTGTCATCATAATTTTATCGTTGCAGTTCTGGAATACCTGAGTTTAGTACGCCGACATCGAAAATCTCTTTTATGCAGTTCGTTAGTGAGATAACCTCGACGCCACCCAGTACTGGGGCAGGAGTTCGGGAGTATTGCCATAACTTGTATAACGGATGCTTTTCGAAGGTTGAGGTAGATGGTTTCCGAAGGTTTCTTGGTTATGTTTTGAAGGATGGATATAGCTGGATGTAGGATTTGCTAGTTTGGGTGAGATATTATGCTTCCCCTGTATCCCCAACACCTGATTGCATAACCGGAAAGGTTCGGGAGTTTCATAGGTGGGAATTATAGTAGCTCTAGTTCTTCTTCTACGGATATTGGTTTGAGATTGGGATTTCTTACCGATTATTCGTTCTTGATCCGTACCTTGTTGATTTATTTCTCTACCTTAATTCTACATGGCTTCTCAATTTATGGATATGTGACCATTTCAAGAGGAATGCATTCGTTTATTTTTTTCGGATGTGAAGACTATATGTTGCAATTTTCATTCCGTTGGATTCAGCTTCAATATTTGTCTATCAATGTGCTAATGGTGGTCAACCTCTTCAGGATGGCTCCTCCAACGCGCATGACTCCGAATCCTGATCCGCCACCACCTCCACCTCCTCCGGAGGCATGGCAAGCTGTGATGGCCGCAACCAATGCAAACACACAATTGATCATGCAAATTCTTCAAGAGCGCAATCAAGGCAGTCAAGGGAATCAAGGCAGCAATCAGAGTCACTTTGCTACACTGAACCAGTTCCTTGCTAACGGGCCAAAGACTTTCAGAAATTGTGTTGAGGCAACCGATGCTGACGATTGGCTTGTGGATCTGTGTAAGCATTTCAAGTGTAGTAACGTCAGGCCTGAGGACTTTGTTAAGTTCGCTTCCTTCCAACTCAAAGATCAAGCTGCAGAATGGTTCCAGCAGTACAAGGATTCTAGAGGTGGACATGTTATCACTTGGGATGATTTCCGTCGAGATTTCTGAGCTCATCATATTCCGTAGAGCGTGGTTGAAAGCAAGCATGAGGAATTCCGCAATCTGAAGCAAGGCTCTTTGTCTGTCTATGACTACAACAAGTTGTTCCAGAAGCTCGCCCGCTTTGCCAAGCAGGCCGTCCCTGATGAGAAGAGCATGATATATCAGTTCAGGGGTGGTCTCAGAGAAGATATTCAGCTCGCTCTTGTCCTCTTCAAGCCCTTGAGATACGATGAGTTCTACAACATGGCACTGAAGCAAGAGGCTGCTCAGTTGAGGTGTGATGCTTCCAAGAAGCGAGTCAGAGATGCTACTCCTTCTTCCTCTACTCAAGTGGCCAAGCAACAGAAGTTTTGGCTTCCTCCTCCTCCGTTCCGTCAGCCGTATCAGCAGAAGAGCAAAGGTGGCAGTGGTTCTTCCCACCCACCCAACCCTGGCTTTCAGAACAAGACTTCGTCTCAAGCTCCAAGATCGAGTGCTCCGTATCACCGTCCGCTTTTAGAGGTCACGTGCAACAAGTGCCAACAGAAGGGTCACTATGCCAACAAGTGTCTCAACCAGAGGCGTCTTCCTCCTCCTCCTCCTGTCAGATCGACAAGTACAGCTGTGGTCAAGCATAACCCCAAGCATGCCAAGGTCAATTTGATGAATGCAGCTCAGGCAGAGGACTCGTCAGATGTGATAATGGATAAACTTCCTGTTAATGATGTTCCTGCAAAAGTACTTTTTGACTCTGGTGCATCGCATTCCTTCATGTCATTTCCATTTGCATCGGAGAACAATTTTAGTACTAAGGCTTTACCTAGAGCTATGCAAGTCGTCTCTCCAGCTAAGCGTCTGAGTTCTAGTTTGATGGTTCCGGATATTTCTAT
Organism: Triticum urartu; assembly: GCF_003073215.2. Taxonomy (NCBI): domain Eukaryota; kingdom Viridiplantae; phylum Streptophyta; class Magnoliopsida; order Poales; family Poaceae; genus Triticum; species Triticum urartu. The sequence goes on from NC_053026.1 coordinate 351,331,099, forward strand.
CTTGATGAGTGATTTCATGTTTCTGGCTTCTCCAATGGTTCTTGGTAACTCGGATATTGATCTTATTCTCGGGATGGATTGGCTTTCTAAGCACAAGGCTCAGCTTGATTGTGCAGCCAGGCAGATTCAATTGACTCATTCGTCTGAGGATGTAATTGTCTTTGCCGCTCGGGATAATACCATCCATCTATTTTCTCTCAATGAGAAGGGTGAACTGGATGCTATCTCGCAAATTCCAGTCGTTTGCGAATATCAAGACGTCTTTCCAGAAGAGCTTCCAGGAATGCCTCTGCACTGGCCAGTTGAATTCGTTATTGATCTTGAGCCTGGTACGGAACCTGTGTGCAAACGTCCTTACAAGATCGGACCTGAAGAGTTGAAGGAGCTGAAGAGGCAACTCGATATTAAAGAGAAAATGGGTCTCATCCGGCCTAGTTCTTCTTCGTGGGGTTGTGGTGTTCTTTTTGTGAAGAAGAAGGATGGAACGGACCGACTTTGTGTTGATTACCGTCCAGTGAACAAGAAGACCATCAAGAACAAATACCCACTTCCCAACATCAATGAGCTGTTCGAACAACTCAAAGGTGCCCAAGTATTCTCCAAGCTTGATCTCCGTATGGGTTATCACCAGATTCGCATTCGTGTAGAAGATATTCCTAAGACAGCATTCAGAACAAGCTTTGGTTCTTATGAATACACTGTCATGTCTTTTGGCCTCGCCAATGCTCCTCCGACGTTCTCTCGCATGATGAACTTCATCTTCAACGCCTACACCAATGACTTCGTTTTGGTCTATCTCGACGACATTCTGGTTTTCTCCAAGAACAAGGAAGATCATGCCAAGCATTTGTGTTTGGTTCTCGATAAGCTCAGAGAACATCAGTTCTACGCCAAGTTCTCCAAGTGTGAATTTTGGCTCGATGAGGTTCTTTATCTTGGTCATATCATCTCTGCCAAGGGCATTACCGTGAATCCTGAGAAGGTGTCTGCAATTGTGAATTGGGAACCTCCTCAGAACGTGAAGCAACTCCGCAGTTTTCTCGGTCTTACAAGCTATTGCCGAAGATTCGTTGAAAACTTTTCTAAGATCGCGAAGCCTCTCTCTAATCTTCTTCAGAAGCACGTCAAGTACGTTTGGTCTCCGGAGTGTGATATTGCTTTCAACACTTTGAAAGAGAATTGATCACTGCTCCAGTTCTGACTCCGCCTGATGAATCCAAGTCGTACGAGGTCTTTTGTGATGCCTCTCTCCAAGGTCTTGGCGCAGTATTGATGCAAGAGAAGAAAGTTGTTGCTTATACATCTCGCCAGTTGAAGCCTAATGAGAAGAACTACCCCACTCATGATCTCGAGTTGGCGGCAGTTGTGCATGCTCTTTTGACTTGGAGACATCTTCTATTGGGAAGAAAAGTGGATATTTTCACTGATCACAAGAGTCTCAAGTACATCTTCACTCAGCCTAATCTCGACCTCAGGCAAACTCGATGGGTCGAAATGATTCAAGAGTATAATCCGAGTATTGAGTATACTCCAGGAAAGGCCAATGTGATTGCTGACGCTTTGAGCAGAAAGGCTTACTGCAACAGTCTGATTCTCAAGCCTTATCAACCCGAGCTTTGTGAAGCTTTCCGCAAACTTAATCTGCAAGTTGTTCCTCAAGGTTTCCTCACCAACCTTCAAGTCTCTCCTACCTTAGAAGACCAGATTCGCCAAGCTCAGCTTCTTGATGCTATGGTGAAAAAGGTGAAGATTGGGATTGCCAAGAGTCAGTCCAAGTACAAGTGTTGCCGCCTTGATGACAAGGACACTCTCTTCTTCGAGGATCGTATTGTTGTACCCAAAGGTGACCTTCGTAAAGTGATCTTGAACGAGGCTCACAATTCTCTCCTCTCCATCCACCCTGGTAGAACAAAGATGTATCAGGACCTTAAGCAAGCTTATTGGTGGACTCGAATGAAGCGCGAGATCGCTCAATTCGTGAATGAATGTGATGTCTGCAGAAGAGTGAAGGCAGAACACCAAAGGCCAGCTGGTCTCCTCCAACCTCCTGCCATTCCAGAATGGAAGTTTGACCACATTGAAATGGACTTCGTGACTGGGTTTCCAAAGTCCAAGCGTGGCAATGATGCTATATTCGTTGTCATCGACAAACTCACCAAAGTGGCTCATTTTCTGCCTATCAAAGAGTCGATCACTGCAGCTCAATTGGCGGAACTCTATACCTCTCGTATTGTCTCTCTGCACGGTATTCCTCAAGTGATCTCTTCAGACCGTGGCAGCATCTTTACCTCGAAGTTTTGGGATTCTTTTCAGAAGGCCATGGGCACCAACATCCGCTTCAGCACAGCTTTCCATCCTTAAACTAGCGGTCAAGTCAAGCGTGTCAACCAGATTCTTGAAGATATGCTCAGGGCTTGTGTGATCTCCTTCGGCATGAAGTGGGAGGATTGTCTTCCTTATGCTGAATTCTCCTACAACAACAGTTTTCAAGCAAGTTCGGGCAAGGCCCCTTTTGAAATTCTGTATGGCAGGAAGTGTCGTACCCCTCTCAACTGGTCTGAAACCGGCGAACGTCAGCTTTTGGGTAATGACTTAATCACAGAAGCAGAAGAAATGTGCAAAGTCATTCGTGATAACCTCAAAGCAGCCCAATCCCGCCAGAAGAGCTACTATGATAGTAAGCACCATTATTTGGCTTTCGATATCGGAGATCATGTTTACCTCCGTGTCTCTCCTATGAAAGGTACTCGTCACTTCGGTATCAAAGGGAAGCTTGCCCCTAGATACGTGGGACCTTTCAAGATTGTCAGCAAGAGAGGCGACCTCGCCTATCAACTCGAGCTTCCTTCAAACTTTGCAAATGTTCATGACGTGTTCCATGTCTCTCAGCTTCGAAAGTGCTTCAAGACTCCTGACCGCACCATCAACTTCGAGGAAATTGAGCTCCAAGAAGATCTCTCTTATCGTGAGCACCCAGTTGCTATTCTTGAAGAGACTGAACGCAAGACTCGCAACAAGTCAATCAAATTTCTCAAAGTCAAGTGGTCACACCATTCCGACCGTGAAGCTACCTGGGAACGCGAGGATCACCTCTGTTCTGAGTACCCGGCATTCTTTCAGTCCTAGATCTCGTGACGAGATCCTTTCGTAGTGGTGGAGTGTTGTAACACCCTGGATGTAACTTTCCCAATTTGTACTCCAACTCTTGACGTTTCCGGCGTTAAGTTATATTTATTTCCTCGGGTTCGGGTCTTTGCCTCCGTGTGTTGTTATCGTTGTCATGCATCTCATATCATGTCATCATGTGCATTGCATTTGCATACGTGTTCGTCTCATGCATTCGAGCATTTTCCCCGTTGTCCGTTTTGCATTCTGGCGCTTCCTTCTCCTCCGGTGGTCATTTCTAACTTTCTTTCATGTGTGGGGATTAAACATTTCCGGATTGGACCGAGACTTGCCAAGCGGCCTTGGTTTACTACCGGTAGACCGCCTGTCAAGTTTCGTACCATTTGGACTTCGTTTGATACTCCAACGGTTAACCGAGGGACCGAAAAGGCCTCATGTGTGTTGCATCCCAACACCCCTCCAAGTTGGCCCAAAACCCACCAAACTCTGCTCCATGTCCTAGAGCGTTCGATCACGATCGCGTGGCCGAAAACCGCACCTCATTTGGACTCTCCTAGCTCCCTCTATGCCTATATATACACCCCTCCATTTTCGGATCTTCTTCCTCCCCGAAACCCTAAAAACTGCAGCTCCGTGCGCCGGACATTGTCCGTCCGGGCCGGACAGTGTCCGGATCCCGCCGCCTCCAACCAACCGCTGCCACCTGTCCCCGGGGCGGGACCACTTCGCCGCCGCCGCCCGAGGCCCGCCCGGCCCACGCGGGGCCCCCGCTGGCCCGTTCGCCGCCGCCCGCGCCTCCCAGCTCCCAGCGCCCCGCGCCGCCGCCTCCCTCGGCTCCGATGGCCGGCGCCGCCGCACGCCATCGCCGCCCTGAGCCGGCGCACCCGGCTCCGCCGCCCGGCGCCCTGCCACCACCACCGCCTCGGTCCCCGTGCCGCCCCGCGCCGTTCTCCACCGGCCGGAGCCGCTCCGGCGTACTCCCTCTCTGCTGCTACAGTGATCCCGGCGAGACTCCGGCAACCTCGACATCCGCGCTGGATCTGGATCTGAAAAATCCCCTCGGTTGACTTTTCCCCCAAGAACCCTAATTTTTTATGCAAACTTTGACCTGTGATATCTCCGCATTCGTAGCTCCGTTTTGGACATATGGTAATATCAAAATGTTCATCTCAGAGAGTACATCATTTCATTACATTGCATAATTTTCATATGAGCTCATCTTGATGCCCGAAATTCTGTTAGAAGAGGGCTACTTGAGTTAATTGTCAGATCTGTTACTCCGTTTAGCACTTTTGTCATTTTTGCCATGATTAATGTGTGCATGTTATGCCCGTGAGTTCTTCATATGTTTTGTTAATGGTTTTTTCATCTTTCCAGAGGTGCAACCCATGTATTTTTAGGATGTGTGTGGTGACTTGTGCAAGCTTGCAAAGTGATGCACTTGCTAATTCTGTTTTCAGGGACTTAGTGATTTCACTAAGTCCTGGGATTGTTTATCTCACGATGCCATATGTTCCTGTTGTTTCCTAATGATCCATGCCTCTTTTGCGCACACTAGCTTGAGTCAATCGAGCTCTACTTTTGCTTCATTGCGAATCTGGGCAGATCGTCAACTTGTTTGCGATTTTGCCGATGTTATTGTAGTTGATCCGTGCATGCTATGCCATTGTTCTTGCCATGTCTATCTTGCATTTTGTGCCTTCTTAAGGGATGTATGCTTGTCTTGCCATGACTTGCACCGTGGTGAGTGCATCGAGCTCGTAAACATGCCTTCGTGAGCTATGTTTCAGCATGTCCCAATTTTCACTAAGTCTGAAAACTGATTATGTTTTTGCTATGTTCGTGTGCTTGTTAGTATATTTTGTGATCCCTTTTGGCTCAAGGTCACTAAGGGACTTTTGTTAAGATTGTTGAGTAGCTCCATGCCATGTCTTTCTTTGTCATGTTCAGGTCCTTTAACATGTTGTTTTGTTGCTCCGAAGAGGGCTATATGATCTGAAATTCCAGACAAGTGTTAATTTCACTAAGTCTGAGATCTGTTTTACCTTTTGCGTTTTTGCCATGCTTGTTTGAACCTTCTAATGGATGATTTGACCGTAGCTCAGTGCTAGACTTTTGTTAAGAATATTGAATGCTTCCCTGCCATGTATTTTGTTGCCATGTTTGGGTGCTGTAGCATGTTGTTTTCGTTGCATTTAGATGCCTACTTGCTGTAAATCGCAGACCGGTGTCATATTTGAATCGCTTGACATTTCCAAACCGTAACTCCGATTCCGGCGTTCTTTATATCATTTTCAAGCAATTTCATCTCATCTTTCCAGTGGAACGCTTGGATTTCCAAGTTGATGCCAGCTTCATGCATTTCCTGTCATATCTTGCATTTTGCATCTCGCATCGCATCCCGCATAGCATATCATCTTTGCATCGTGTTGTTTGAGTTTGCACGTGGTTGATTGTATCCTTGTTGCTTGTTTGTCTTGTTTGGGTAGAGCCGGGAGACAAGTTCTCTAACGAGGAGACCGTTGAGTTTGCTTTTGAGGATCCAGTCAACTCTGACAACTGTGCAGGCAAGATGATCATACCCTCGAAATCACTACTATCTTTGCTATGCTAGTTTGCTCGCTCTTTTGCTATGCCATTGCTACGATGCCTACCACTTGCTTGCAAGCCTCCCAAATTGCCATGTCAAACCTCTAACCCACCATTGTCCTAGCAAACCATTGATTGGCTATGTCACCGCTTTGCTCAGCCCCTCTTCTAGCGTTGCTAGTTGCAGGTGAAGCTTGGAGGCCGTTCCTTGTTGGAACATCCTTTTATTTACTTGTTGGGATATCATTATATTATCTTGTTATCTTAATGCATCTATATACTTGGTAAAGGGTGGAAGGCTTGGCCTCTCGCCTAGTGTTTTGTTCCACTCTTGCCGCCCTAGTTTCCGTCATATCGGTGTTATGTTCCCGGATTTTGCGTTCCTTACGCGGTTGGGTTATAATGGGAACCCCTTGATAGTTCGCCTTGATTAAAGCTTTTCCAGCAATGCCCAACCTTGGTTTTACCATTCGCCACCTAGCCTATTTTTCTCTTGGGTTACCGAAGCCCAAGGGTCATCTTATTTTAACCCCCCCGGGCCAGTGCTCCCTCTGAGTGTTGGTCCGAACTGAGCTGCCTGCGGGGCCACCTCGGGGAAACTTGAGGGTTGGTTTTACTCGTAGCTAGTCTCATCTGAGTGTGCCCTGAGAACGAGATATGTGCAGCTCCTATCGGGATTTGTCGGCACATTCGGGCGGTGTTGCTGGTCTTGTTTTAACCTGTCGAAGTGTCTTGAGTTACCGAGATACCGAGTCTGATCGGAACGTCTTGGGAGGAGGTCTATTCCTTCGTTGACCGTGAGAGCTTGTCATGGGCTAAGTTGGGACTCCCCTGCAGGGATTGAACTTTCGAAAGCCGTGCCTGCGGTTATGGGCAGATGGGAATTTGTTAATGTCCGGTTGTAGATAACTTGAACCTTAACTTAATTAAAATGAATCAACTGAGTGTGTTACCGTGATGGCCTCTTCTCGGTGGAGTCCGGGAAGTGGACACGGTGTTGGAGTAATGTTTGCGCAGGTTGTTCTCTAGTTTCTCGCTCGTGCTTCGCCTTCTCTTCTCGCTCTCCTTTGCAAATAAGTTAGCCACCATACTTGCTAGTCTCTTGCTGCAGCTCCGCTCATATTTTACCTTGCCTTACCTATAAGCTTAAATAGTCTTGATCGCGAGGGTGCGAGATTACGGAGTCCCCGTGGCTCACAGATTTCAATTACACCAGATGCAGGGCCTGATGATTCCGCTCCAGGAGACACGTATGAGCTCAAGTGGGAGTTCGACGAAGACTCTCAACGATACTATGTTTCCTTTCCCGATGATCAGTAGTGGTGCCTAGTTGGGGGTGAACGGGACCGTTGTCGCATGTTGGGTGCTCTTTATTTTGGCGCCGTAGTCGGGCCATGAGTGTTTGGATGATGTAATGTTATTTATGTACCTGATTGACGTGGCGAGTGTAAGCCAACTATGTTATCTCCCCTTTTATTATTATATTACATGGGATGTTTGTGAAGATTGCCTAACTTGCGACATATGCCTTGAATGCGATTATATCTCTAAGTCGTGCCTCGACACGTGGGAGCTATAGTCGCATCGAGGGTGTTACGAAAATGCAGTACAAACTGGATAAGGAATATATCTATTATTGGTTGAAAAAAGGATAGGAAGTGGCGGCTGGTGGACAAGTCAACAGAGTATGTCCAGGATTAAATTTGCTGCCATCACATAGTAAAAGGTCTCCGGGATTAGATTTTCTGCCCTCACATAGTAAAAGGTCTCAGGATTAGATTTACTGCCCTCACATAGTAAAAGGTCTCAGGATTAGATTTTCTGCCCTCACATAGTAAAAGGTCTCCAGGATTAGATTTGCTGCACTCACATAGTAAAAGGTCTCCAGGATTAGATTTGATGCCCTCACATAGTACAAGGTCTCCAGGATTAGGTTTGCTGCCCTCACATAGCATGAACAAACTCGGCATCACCACTTTATGCCTCCTTGTAGGTACATTGTGCTGATGCGTCCACTATCGCAAGTCCTTATACCAACCTTTTGCTGTTGTTAATGTAAGGGCGCTTGTAAAATGAAGCGATCACACTCTTACCTTAGGGACATGTCTAACCAGTGTTATTGTTAATCTAATGCCTCCAGTGATAAGATGCAATTAAACTATGTTACAAATGGCACTCCTGCTGTTTTCCCCAGTATGATAAGTAAGTTGCTCCTTTACGCTGCTGAGTGTCCTGGTGTCCCCACGGTCCCATGCCCTTAAACCAACTCTTTAGCTGCTGTTTATTTACTATGTCTGGTAAACAAGCAATGCCAACATTAAAGTAATCCCATATTTGAGGAATCTCATTGTTGATCGTAATGCTTCTGGTAACATGAAGCTGACGTTTTAAAATTTCTACTGTCCTTGCGTGATTGCCATGAACATAATTACGATGCTTCTTTTCATTTTGTATATGTTTCATATATTCTTATTGACCAGCAACTGTTTACTTTCTATCTTTTTGTGCAGATAGGGATATCCATTTCACCTTGTTGCTATTGTGACCTTTTGGTGAACTGCACAAAACACTTTTTTTGGAATGAGTGTCTTGCGCAGTTCAACTAAAATGTCACATGGGCAACGTCTCTCAATTTTGGTGGAACTGCACAAAATGGTGATTGGAGTTTCCAAAATCTCCGTCTAGTTCTGCTGGTAATCTCGTGCAACATTTTATTAGCCTTTGCAAGATGAGCCGTCACTGTCACCACAATGGCACTTTATTTTAGTGGAACTGCACAAAAGGATAACAAAATTATAGTTGCACCTTACATGAGCCGGACAGCCAACCTTAATGTTCCTCAATTTTAGTGCAACTACTAAAGAAGAACTTGCCAGCTCACGAGAGCAAGTACTTCTTGCTAGCTGTATGATGCAATCTTTGCTTCATTTCCGGTGAACTGCAGAAAAAAGGCGCATGAATTGAATCATGGAAGTCCAGGCAGGCTTCATCCGAGTGGAGCTGCAGGTTGAGTAAAGGAGGCCACTACTAAAGTGAAATCACGCTCTCCTGGTTTGTGCTATGCAAACAGGAATACTCAACTACAGATGTTGTGACGGTCAAGAGCATTCGCCAAGTTCTTCGATTGTATGGCATGGCTAGAGAAGATGGATTTAATCCCGATATTCACTTTATCAAAAGGCTCTAATGGGTTGGTTCTGAATCTTGCAAGCTGGGAATCAGTGAGATGTGTAGGCATCTTTGTTGTACTTATTATTTGAATCTTATTTGTTGGTTCTGAATCTTGCAAGCTGGGAATCAATGAGATGTGTAGGCATCTTTGTTGTACTTATTATTTGGATCTTATTTGTTGGTTCTGAATCTTGCAAGCTGGGAATCAATGAGATGTGTAGGCATCTTTGTTGTACTTATTATTGGGATCTTATTTGTTGGTTCTGAATCTTGCAAGCTGGGAAACACGGCATGATGATGCAGAGGACAGAAACCATAACAAACAGTTCAAACTTGGTAGTATTATCTTTGTGAAAGTGCGACAAATGTGCTGATCATGTGCATCCTGAGAATAATAATTCTAATTGTTGTGCATGTTTATCCTGTGGCACTGATAGAACGAGCGAATGCATTGCTTGTTTTACGTATAAATTTCTATTAGAGCTAATTAAATTTAAATAAAGTGACCACTAACTCCTGTTATTATAGTACCAATACAGACCCGCTCGTGAACCGACGTGTGACCGAGGGTGCATCTTCTGCCGGGCGTGCAGCGGACGAGGGAGGGGTAGTAACTATTGTTGCCTGTACACACTCAGCTTATTGTTGAATCCAGTTCCCCAGGAGCTGAAAAACGAACAGCTGCCACCGCCTACACACCCGTTCACTCGAAGAGACTCCAATGGCGATCCGAGGGGTGAGCCTGCTGGATATGGACTTCAGCAAGGAGTTCCCCTTTGAGTTCGCCGTTCTGTCCTATGGCTGCACCAAGTTTAATGTGATGTACACCAACGAACGAACTCGGTGAAGCTCTTCCTCGCCTCAGTCCTATGGCTGCAGTAGGTTCTGGAGCATTCGCCCGTTTAATCGGCAGCACCGACTGCACCTTCGCTACAGTGGAGAGAAGGAAGAACGCGACGATTCGGCCATCTGGTGCAACAAGCTTGTCGACATCCAGAAGCAATACAAGATCATCAGCAACGGGCAGGAGAAGGACTCCGTGGTTGACCTCGCTGAGACCATCATCGACCCATGATACGCCAACATGAAAGAAGACGACCTGAACACATGGGAGGTACCTCTGAATCTAGCCTACATAACCTACGCGGCCAAGGACGCATACGCATGCTACGACATGTACACGCAGATCTTGGACATGAGGGCGTGTCTGCTTCCCGTAACCGACGAGTACACGGACAGCCGCAGCGTCATGATCAAGCGTGCCAGGAAGATCTAGATGTTGTACTTTATCCGTTTATAAGCACCTTTATCATCTGAGTGTTTCATGCATTAGCCTATGTGTCATAATTATCTGTTTTGTCTGAAATATTTCTTTTAAGAACCCATTAACCTGATTGCTTTTTTAGTGGCTATTTGCTTATGTATGTAAACTAGTTCACTTGTCTGTAAAAAAACTAGTTCACTCGGCTGCCGTGCTTTGAATCTCCTTCCTCCCAACATATTCCCCTCCTCAGGTGGACCCAGCAGGTCTCTGAATTTTCTCCCACTTTCCTTTTCGATGTAAACTGAGTTTTCTCCCAGTACTTTCCCCTAGAACCAACTCAATTGTCCCACGTCTAGCCTAAAAAATAATAATACCCCACGTACTATTAACTCATCAAATTAAAATGATATTTTATTTCATAAGTTGAAAGTTCTTACAAAATAATAATAATAATTGTTTATATATAACTTGGCAAGTTAACTCCTAGTGATTGCGTACATAAGCTTGCAAAGATTTTACTGACGTGCAATCATGTGTTTATGTTTTTATAACATTTTTCCGTCTAGCCCAACATGATATTTTCACCCAGCCCAGCAAGTCCGCGGATTTCGAGAAAATGCAAATGGGATTTAAACGGGCTGCATAGATGCTACATCATTGTTTCACCCAGCCCACCAAATGGACTAAAAAAACGTTCCCCCCGCTGACAGGTCGGACCCACCAGCTATATCTTCGCACGCAAGGAGGTGCCTCCTTATTACGCGCAAAATAACGATGTCCATCCAATGGCCGTAGTGCTTCTTAAACCTCTGGTCTTCTTGCTCCAGCCGCCCAAAGCAGCGCTGGTCGTGCCGCATGCTCCTGCCTCACGTGGCCGGCTGTGCTGCCACGGAGGCCTCACCGCCCCCTACTATTCCCACTGCTGGCCAGGCCCTGCGGCAACGGTAGCCTCACACCGCAGACGAACTAGTGAACCCTCGTACTCCTCTCCGCGCGGGCTTCCACTGCCGCGTCATCCCCTTCCTAGGCCTCGCCGTCGTCCACCGCCGTGGTGCTCTCCGCGCGGCGTGGTCAACGTGGTCAAGGAACGACTTCCATCGGAAGAGTACTGTACGTGGAAAGGCTGACAGCTGGGTCCACGGCCACACCCCAGTTTTTTTTGTGATTTGCCAAGCAAGTCGCTTTGTCAGGCCTATTGGGCTGCAAATCTTTCAAGACGAGGAGAGCTTTCATTCGGCTGGCCGAGAAAATGGCCCATCAGTAATGAGAAATGGGTTGTACATTTTTAAAACACATCAAACCGACAATTAGTTTCAAATATCTTTTTTCCATTTCAAGATTTTAAATTACATTAATTTTTATGCGTGGAGAATATGTTGGATTTTATATTGATATACATTTATTTTTAAAATCAGTTTGAATGTGAGTCGAAATTTCGGGATCAAAAACAGTTCGGACCGCACCGAAATATGTAGAATTTCGTATAATTTTTTAACCGTGGCCACAATTTGGGATGTAATGCTAACGAAAAGAATATGGGCTCCAAAAAAAACCTTAAGAATTAGCAAATGGGCTGAAAATTATTAGAAATAATGGCAGATGGGTTGTATGCTGTTTTCCACAGATTTGAGGCTTTCCTAAAAAAAGGTTGATGCACAAGCAGTGACTGTTGGATGTCCATCCAACGACCGTCGTGCTTCTTCAATCTCTGCTCTTCCTGCTCCAGCCGCTCAAACAAGCGCCGGCGGGACTGCCTGCTCCCTCCTCCCCGCGACCGGCTGTGCTGCCGCGCAGGCCTCACTGCCCCACCATACTCCCATCACTGGCCTAGCCATCCCTCTACTCACCCACACCTGTTGTTATTCTCCGGCGACAGCAGTCGAACCAGTAAACCCTCGTACAGTCGTACTCCCCTCCGCGTGGGAAACAAAAACAATGGTCGAGTCTTCCCTGCCTCCGTGTCGTTCCCTTCCTGGGCCTCGCCGTCATCCACCGCCCCGGTGCTCTCGGCGTGGCGTGGTCAGCGTGGTCAACGACCGACATGCATCTGAAGTAGACTATACGTGGAGAGGCTGACAGCTGGGTCCACAGCCGCACGCAAGGAAATGCCTCCTTATTACGCGCAAAATAATGATTTCCTCCACCTGACATCTGGGACCCACCGAAACGGCCTCTGTATTTCGTGAAAAAAACATTACCACCGCTGACAGCTCAGACCCACCAGCTATATCTTCGCACGCAAGGAAGTGCCTCCTTATTACGCACAAAAAAATGAATACTCCCCCTGCTAGCTGGGACTCAGTATAGTGGGCCTACTAAGTTGACGGGGACGAAGGGCTTTGTCAACTTAGTCAATATGCACGATTCTTGCTCGACTGACCGTACGATGTCCATCCAACGGCCGTAGTGCTTCTTCAACCTCTGGTCTTCTTGCTCCAGCCACCGAAAGCAGCACCGGTCGTGCCGCCTGCTCCTGCCTCCCGTGGCCGGCTGTGCTGTCACGGAGGCCTCACCGCCCCCATACTACTCCCACCGCTGGCCAGGCCATCCCTCCACTCCACTCACCCACACCCCCTGTTATTCTGCGGCGACGGCAGCGCAGCCGAACCAGTGAACCCTCATACTCCTCTCTGCGTGGGCATCCACTACCGCGTCTTCCCCGGCTCCGCGTCGTCTCCTTCCTAGGCCTTGCCGTCGTCCACCACCGTGGTGCTGTCGGCGCGGCGTGGTCAATGTGATCAACGACTGAATTCCATCGAAAGAATACTGTAAGTGGAGAGGCTGACAGCTGGGTCCACGGCAGCCGCAAGGAAGTGCCTCCTTATTACGCGGAAAATAATTATTCCTCCACCTGACAGCAGGGACCCACCGGACGCCCACCAGTATATCGCGAAAAAAACATTTGCCCCTGACTATTGGGACCTACCCGACGGGCCACCGTATTTCACAAAAAAAACATTCACCCTGCTGTTAGCTCGGACCCACCGGAAGTGCCTCCTTATTACGCACAAAAAACGAGACTTGTGTGGCGTACCACAAAACGGAGGAAACGGACCTCCTATGGTCGAAACGGGGGTCCTGTTGATCGGGAGGGGTGTGGCGTACCGCAAAACGGAGGAAACGGACTTGTGTTGGAGCGCTACGGTTGAAACGGGGGTCCTGTTCATCGGGAGGGGTGTGGCGTACCGCAAAACGGGACTCCACGGGATACTGTTCATCTCCACCGTCGACCCCCTCCAGCCTCCACGAGCTACTGTTCATCCACCGTCGACCTCCTCCAGCCTCCACGGGCTCTTGTTCATCCAGCCTCCACCGCGTGCTACTCCACCGGCTACTGTTCAACCACCCCTCCACCGTCTACTGTTCATCCAGCCCTCCACACAACGGGGTCCTGTTCAACCACCCCTCCACGGGCACCCCTCCACCGTCTATTGTTCATCCTGCCCTCCACGGGGTGGTCCTGTTCATCCATCCCTCCACGGGGTCCTGTTCATCCAGCCCCAACCAGCTCAATCGATTGGGGTCCTGTTCATCCAGAGGCAACACCATGGGGTCCTGTTCATCCACCCCCACCAGGAAAAGTTCACCCCCCCCCCCCCCCCCCCGTTCATCTAGAGGCAGCATCGATCGGCTTCAGTTAGCAGCAGTAGCCAAGGAATCGCTCGATCGGGTTCAGGTAACAGCCATCGATTGATTGCTCGGGTTCAGTAACGTGTAGCCTGCAGTGCAATCGCTCGGGTTCAGTTAGAGCCCAATGCCTCGCTCGGGTTCAATTAGAGCCAACGCCTCGCACACACGCGCGTACGTGTATGAGAGAAACACGCATCCGCTCGGCCCCCGACCTCCCACCGTAACCGGGAACTCCCCGAAATTCCCCCCCCCCCTTGCTTCTACCATGGTTTTTTCTGTCATGGACGGCCCAAAGAATGTCATGCAGCTGCGTCTCCGGCCCGCCCAGGACGAAAAGCCCATTTTTGTCATGATTTTTTGTCATAGAAGTAGGAGCCCACCACAACTATGATGATACTGGGTTTCTTCACAATTATCATCATAGAAGTGTCATATGTACGACATAAAAAAATTTCGTTCGGCCCAAAATGTCACGGATGTGTCTTTTTTGTAGTGGAGGGAATAATATGTACACAAATCTAATCTGCTGACATACCCCGTAGCGTGGCATCACACCACAGCCAGGTCTTTATTTGAATAGTTTTTCATAACCTATCTCAGCGTGTTTCGCGAGGCGGTTTCCTTGGCACGTCTTGTCAAAGCAGAGATCGTGTCCCCTTATTATGGGATTCCCATCAATACGGATGTGCGTAACCCAACCGCGCCATCAATTACGACGCTTGGGGGACAAGCTAGTTTTACCAGGCCGGTGGGGGCGCATAGTTTCGTCCGCCCTTATAAAGGGATAAGGTTTTACCTTTTTCTACCCACGCCTTCTTCCTCCTTTCTCATCCATTCTTGCGCACTCGAGCTCCAGCACCCAAGTCCACATCCTTCTCCTTAACTCTCTCCAAATATGTCCGGAGTAGGAGGCAAGTGGATGGCCTCCTCCATCACGGAGCGACACATCAAAAAGCTACGTGGAGTCAGATACTTAGCCGCGGATATCGCGCACCGGCTGCCACCGCGGGGCAGATCGTCCCTACCCCGAAACCTCACGAAAGGGTGGTTTTCCTCCCCCACTTCGTCTGCGGACTGGGGTTTCCCCTCCATCCATTCGTCTGCGGCCTCATGTTCTATTACGGGATGTACTTTCATGATCTGGCCCCAAATTTCATCCTCAACATCTTGGCGTTCATCATCGTGTGTGAGGCTTTCCTCTGCATCAGGCCTTACTTCGTCCTGTGGCTGAAGACCTTCAATATCAAGCCGAAGGTAGTAGGCGGACAACAAGCGGAATGCGGCGGAGCCATGGTGGGAAAAATGCCCAAAGTTACATGGCTCGAGGGCTCCTTCGTGGAGACCATAAAGGGGTGGCAATCGGGGTGGTTCTACATCACTGAGCCGCGTGACACCAACTGGGTGGTGGCCCCCGAGTTTCGATCCAGAATCCCCACGCGGCTCACTTCCTGGAAGGAGAAGGGCCTGTCCTGGGGCTCATCAGTGGAGCTGGATGGACTCCAGAAGTGTATCTGGAATATGACAAGCAAGAAACTTAAGCTTGTCAACATAGTCTAGGTCATGCTCTTCCGCCGGATCCTCCCGTGTCAACAAAGGGCTTTCAACTTATGGGAGTTCGACCCGACCCAGCACCAGACTCTACCCAAGCTCTACGACACGACGCATAAGGACGTCTGGAAGGTGCTGTTCAAGGGCGCCGAGGTCCCTCCCTCTCTTACCGAGGACCGCGGGCTAAGCGCCCTGCGAATCCGATAAGTTCTGTACATCTGGTAGGGTATTTATTTCCCATAGCTTAACCATGTGCGGGGTCTGAGCTCCCATGCCTTTGACAGGACTGGGTGGAGACATCGGAGCAGATTAACTGTCCGGCCCCTGAGGGAGTCCTGGATTAGGGGGTCTCCGGACAGCCGGACTATATCCTTTGGCCAGACTGTTGGACTATGAAGATACAAGATTGAAGACTTTGTCTCGTGTCTGTATGGGACTCTACTTGGCATGGAAGGCAAGCTAGGCAATACGGATATGTATATCTCCTCCTTTGTAACCGACCTTGTGTAACCCTAGCCCCCTCCGGTTTCTATATAAACCGGATGGTTTTAGTCCATAGGACGACATACAATCATACCATAGGCTAGCTTCTAGGGTTTAGCCTCTCCGATCTCATGGTAGATCAACTCTTCTAATACTCATATCATCAAGAATAAATGAAGCAGGACGTAGGGTTTTACCTCCATCAAGAGGGCCCGAACCTGGGTAAAACATCGTGTCCCCTACCTCCTGTTACCATCTGCCTTAGACGCACAGTTCAGTACCCCCTACCCGAGATCCGCCGGTTTTGACACCGACATTGGTGCTTTCATTGAGAGTTCCTCTGTGTCGTCGCCGTTAGGCTTGATGGCTCCTACTATCATCGATAGCGATGTAGTCCAGGGTGAGACTTTTCTCCCCGGACAGATCTTTGTGTTCGGCGGCTTCGCACTGCGGGCCAACTCGCTTGGCCATCTGGAGTAGATCGAAAGTTACGCCCCTGGCCACCAGATCAGGTTTGGAAGCTTAAATTACACGGACGATATACGCGGAGACTTTATTTTCGACATATTCGAGCCCCTGCCTTGTGCGCCACGCGGTCACGATGAGTATGATTTAGCTCTACCATCGGACTGTATTCAGGAGATCGTACCGGCAGCCGCTCCGAGCCTCAATTCGGAGCCAGTTGCGCCATGCATGGACGGGTGGATAGACCCCGTCACGGAGGCCGTATCCTCATCGGCGATCGAGCCGAATATCGACCTTACCCTTCACGAGAGCCGCGTTGCCAAACTGCCGGATCCTTCTCCGGCCATGGGCTCCGAACCGCCTACGCCCATCGAATCCGATTGGGCGCCGATCATGGAGTTTACCTCCACGGATATTTTTCAGCACTCTCCCTTTGGCGACATACTGAACTCATTAAGGTTCCTTTCCTTGTCAGGAGAGTCCTAGCCGAACTACGTCTGGCAGGATTGGGATGCGGATGACGAAGAAATTCGCCGCCCACCCACCACCCACTTAGTAGCCACTGTCGATGACTTAACCGACATGCTCGACTTCAACTCCGAAGTCATCGACGGTATGGACGACGATGCGGCAGGCGAAGAGGAACCACTGCCCATAGGGCACTGGACGCCCACTTCGTCACATGACGTATACATGGTGGACACACCTAAAGAAAATAACGATGAGGAACGAAAGGACGCAGCGAAGGGTTGTTCCCTCGAGAAGCAGTCAAAGTGGTGGCGTAAACGCCGCTCCAAATCCCGCCTCTGCAGAAATAACGATCACATAGACCCAGCATTAGAGCAGGGTGAACCATTGCCCGACCACGGTAACACGGAAAATCAAGCCGAACAACCCAACCTCGTCGAAGATAACAGTCCAGACAACATCACACCGGACAGGCGCCAGGAGCAACATAATGCCCACCAAAGGCTTGTTGCCATGGCGAGGAGTCTGAAAAAACGGAAGCAAAGGCTCAAGGCGGCACAAGACACACTCAAAATCAAATGGAGTGAAGTACTCAACACTGCAGCATAATACGGCAGTAATCGCCACACCAAGAGTTATCCGAAGAGAAAGTTGCTATCTGAATTTGATGAGAAGGCCTTAGATCCTCCACAATTAAAAAATAATATGGCCATCCGGTCGGATAGACGACCTCATAGCCAACATAAAGCGGCAATTGACGCCGCACATAAACTAGTACGCGATCCGCGTAAGGACTCACATCAAAAGGACGGTGCAACCAGATCCATCTATGGGCCACGCAGGCGCGCTCCAACATACAATGCAACACAACAAACATCCGAACACCACGGTACACCCAAATACAGGGGTGCCACACACCCTCTATGTTTCACCGACGAGGTGCTTGATCATGACTTTCCAGAGGGATTCAAACCTGTAAACATAGAGGCGTACGATGGAACAATAGACCCTGGGGTCTGGATTGAGGACTACATCCTCCATATCCATATGGCTCGAGGAGATGACCTCCACGCCATCAAGTACTTACCCCTCAAGCTCAAAGGGCCAGCTCGGCACTGGCTTAAAAGCCTCCCCGAAAACTCCATCGGAAGTTGGGAAGAGCTCGAAGGCGCCTTTCGGGCAAATTTTCAAGGGACATATGTCCGACCATCGGATGCAGACGATTTAAGTCATATAACTCAACAGCCCGGTGAGTCAGCCCGAAAACTTTGGAACATGTTCCTCACTAAAAAGAACCAAATAGTTGACTGTCCGGACGCCGAAGCCTTAGCAGCCTTCAAGCATAGAGTTCGAGATGAATGGCTTGCCAGACACCTCGGTCAAGAAAAGCCGAGAACAATGGCAGCATTAACAAGCCTCATGACCCATTTTTGCGTGGGCGAGGACAGCTGGTTAGCCCGATGTAGCACCAGCGACCCAAGTAGACCCGAAGTCAGGGATGGAAACGGGAAATCACGACGCAGCAAGAATAAGCGCCGGAATAAAGAAGGCAGCCCGAAGAGCACGGCAGTAAACGCCGGATTTAGAAGCTCTCAGCCAGGGCAGTAGAAGCCGCCCTCCAAAGGCAATAGAGACGAATTGTCCAGCCTAAACAAAATTTTGTACCAAATATGTCAGATCCATAGCACCCTTGATAAACTTGCAAATCATACCCACAGAGAATGTTGGGTCTTCAAACAGTCCGGCAAGCTCAACGCCGAACACAAGGGGCAGGATACACCAAGTGAAGACGAGGACGAGCCTCGCAAGCAAAGCACAAGGGAACAGAAGAAATTCCCACCAGAAGTCAAAACAGTCAATGTGTTACACGTGATAAAAGGGAGAGACAAAGTGGCACCTTTAGAGGAACACGCCCCAGGGCCTATCACCGCGGAGCTCCGCCACTGGTCGTCCCAACCGATCACCTTCGACCATCGGGATCACTCGGCAAGTATCCGACGTGCAGGATGGGCTGCCCTGGTATTAGATCCAATAATTGATGGATACCACTTTACCCGAGTCCTGATGGACGGCGGCAGCAGCTTGAATCTGATATATCAGGACACAGTCCGCAAAATGGGGATATACCCAACAAAAATTTGCTGCAGCAATGCTACCTTTAAAGGAGTAATGACAGGCCCGGAGGCTCACTACAGGGGCTCCCTGCTACTATAGGTTATATTCAGCTTCCCCGACAACTTCTGCAGCGAAAATTTAACTTTCCACGTCGCTTCGTTCCTAAGTGGCTATCAAGCACTACTCGGACGCGAAGCTTTCGCTCGCTTTAACGCAATACCGCATTACGCTTCCCTCATGCTCAAGATGCCTGGTCCACGCAGCATCATTACAGTAAATGGAAATATTGAGCGCTCCTTGCGCGCCGAAGATGGTGTGGCCGCCTTGGCCACCGCACACTAAACGGCCTCACCAACTCAAGCATTTCACAGGTCGTTAAGACCACGGACACGCCTAGACGAGTCCGGCTCAGCTATATGTAATTAATACAGATGACCATCGTGCTACACCCGTCTAGGATACGGCACAATGGAGACACAGGCGCAGACGTGGAGCAGGGACCCGTTCCAAGGATTCTTTGTAGATTAAGACCCTGCGTAAACCTTTTTTACTGTCTCTTGTTGATTTACATCCCTCAGATTCTCAGTACAACCGAGAAGGAGGCTGACGTCTTAGCATGTGGCCACACCAGAATAATGCACGTACCTGGACACCAGGGGCTTATTACAAAGGGTACTGTTTAGACCCGGTTTACACCATAAAGACCGAATACCTTAGGGAGTGTTCGGCGTCGCGAGTTTGGCCTTATATGCATCAGCTCTGAATCATGTCTTTGGTCAAATGTTGGGTTTGCCCGGCTCCTGTGTTTTGCTACCTTACGTTCCGCTCTATTGGCTAAGGCGGCACCAGGAGAACTACTGCGATTGTGCCCTAGTTCATCCGGACGAGCACCTCAGTAGAGAAAGCCGAAAACTGACTGTCATGATATAGCGTGAGACTAGTCAACCACTCGATGACCTATTGGAATCTTCGAGATTCCTCCGCATTAACGAAGGGCCGTTTCCCGGCCAGGCATGTACACACCCCAATCCGGATGAGTGCGGAGCCACCAGGGGCTATATAGTAGCCCACTGTCAAACTCCTATGGCTAAGTGAAAGTGTTAAAGCATTACAGTCCGGTTGCCTAGTTCGCTGCGCTATCACCTCCTTATTAGGACCAAGATGTTGGATTAAGTGTGAATACACGTCTTCTGCGAACACCCCCGCATTATATGCGTGGGGGCTGAAGCCGACAACTGCAATCTTTCAGGTTATATACATGTATACATAAACGGCCACACAGGAGGCATCACAATACTCTCGGGCAAAAGTATAAATACATCCTTGATAAACTCAATAAAACGTTGTTTTTACAATGGGAATACATGTCACTCAAACATAACATTCTTCGAGCACTGGGCCTCTATCGTACGAGCGCCCTCAAGAACTTCTTCAAAATAGTGCTCGGCAGCCACTCGGCCTATGGCCGAACCCTGCGCCGCGACAGTGGTGGCATCCATCTCCGCCCAGTATGTTTTGACACGGGCAAGGGCCATTCGCGAGCTTTCTATGCACGCCGACCTCTTCATCGCTTTAATGCGCGGCACCACATGAAGGAACTGCTGCACCAAGCTAAAATAGTTGTTTGGCTTTGGCCTTCCCGGCCACAGATGATCCACGACAATCTATTAAGTTCGGCCCATTTGGCAAGCTGATCAGTCAATGGAAGCAGACGTTCTAGAACGTTATATTGCGACCAGAACAACTTGTCCACTTCACGATCTGTCTGATCTTGGAAGTATTCGGTCGCATCGACAGCGCTCGCCGCTAAGTCTAGATATGCGTCGGCCGAACTCCACAGCCGATCCAGAGGGGCATACCGCGGATCGCCGAACTTCCTCCGCAGCATAAAGGGCTTCCCAGCCACAATGTCCCCGGCTTCACGCAGTTCCTCCTTCTTCACTCTCATTGCAGAGCGGGTGTCTTTGGTCGCCATTGTGGGCTTTTCAAAGTCCGTAGCCTTCGCCCGGTTTTCTTCCTCAAGAAACTGGCAGCGGTCGGCAGTGTATTTTAACTTCACAGCCATTTCTGCCATTTTCTCTTTGCTCTCGCTATGAGTGGCCTTCTCGGCTTTAAACTCTTCGCCGCCTTCAAAGCGGCCGCATTACTACTCCTTGCTTCCTCCTTGGCTCGGGCAAGCTCCGCCTGTAGGGCCTCCACGGTGGCAACTCCATCTGCAGTCACAACATATTAAAGATACTGGCATCACGCTGCTCTTACTATGTGACATTCACTATAAATATCACCTACCCTGTGCCTCGTCAAGCCGCTTGTTACAAGCTCGATGTCGGCATCTACCGCATCCAGTCTCCGTTTTAATCCGGCAACCCCATCAGTCCGGCTGGCCACCGGAGCTTCAGACACCTGCACATAATGGTAGTCTGGTCATTACCTGGGACTACGATCCTCTGTTCGTCACTGTTCTCGACGACAACCAGAGTCTCAGGGGCTACTATCTACACAGGGCGCACCTAAAAATGTGCGGTACTACCACAAATGCATATCATTCCACGTACCTCAAAGCCCGTCAGTAGACTCATAAAGGCTTCATGCAACCCGTTTTCGGGAGACGAAATCCTTTCAATCACCGTACACATTAATGTACGGTGCTCTTCTGAGATAGTCGCTCGCTCTAGCAGACCCTTCAGTACGTCCGACTGCATACCAAGTGGTGCCGGACTCTTTTGATTGCTCTCTTCAAGAGCCGGATACTTAGGGCTTCGGGTGACCATGGGATTACCTTCTGGCCTTGCCGGATCCGGAGAAACTCTCCGTGAAGACACTTCAAGGTCGCCCGCTTCTTGAGCCAGGGAGTCCGGGGGAGGCATTTCGCTCTCCATCATCTCCAGAAGAAGATCCCCCGAAGACAAGCTTTGCTGAGAAGGGCTCAGATCCAAACTGCAAGATAGATGCTTTGCTAATTTTCCTCAGAAGTAAGGTAGTATATCTTCACTATTAAGTACTTTTTGATTACTTACAGCTCGTTAGAGGGCTGATCCCCGCACGGACTTTGTGCGGCAAGAGCACCCTCCGAGGTGGGACCCTCTGGTGGAGTTTTCTTCTCCCGTTTGGAAACCTTGGTTTCCGGATCATCAGAGGTAGTCCTCTTCCTCCCTCGGGGCAAGGGAATGTCAGATTCCTTCCCTTGGCTATCCTCCATGACGGAGGCACTCATTCCCTTGGTTGGAACAGGTAGCGGTGGAGGCCCGCTTTGGCCCTCTCTATTCCCCCCTTCATCTTTGTTTGAGGGCACCGGGCAAGGTGTTGGCTCGAGCATCTTTTCCAACACTGGATTGTCCAAGCCTTCGGGAAGGGGACCCAAACACCGGATCATCTTCGCCTTTGTTATCCAGTCCTGGTCAAAGAGCGATCCTTCAGAATGATGTCATGATAAAAGAAAGACAGTGTGTTCGGCTAGAGGATTACTTACTTGGGCTGCGGTGCGGTTGCTGCTTAGGCCCACATCCTCGGAGGTGTCCGGACACTCTATTTGGGGTCCGAAGAAGGACTTGTACATCTCCTCGTGCGTCAGGCCGAGGAAATTCTGAATAGCGCGCGGTCCTTCTAGGTTGAATTCCCATAAACAGAGAGGCCGACGTTTGCAAGGCTGGACTTGACGAACCAGCATGACTTGCACTACCATAACCAAACTAAAATCTCCCTCAAAGAGATCCCGAATGCAGCTCTGCAGTATGGGCACATCCTTGGCTAGACCCCAGCTCAGCCCCCTGCTGATCCATGACATCAGTAGTGGTGGAGGGCCCGAGCGAAAGGCGGGGGAAGCTACCCACTTGGCACTTCTGGGAGCGGTGATGTAGAACCACTCCCGTTGCAATAATCCGGACACCTCTGGAAAGGAACCTTTTGGCCACAGAGCTCCAGTAATCTTGCTTATTAATGCACCCCCGCATGCTGCATACTGCCCCTTGACCGTCTTCGGCTTCACATCAAAGGTCTTGAGCCACGGGCCGAAGTGAGGGGTAATGCGGAGGAAGGCCTCACATACAACAATAAATGCCGAGATGTGGAGAAAGTGATCCGGGGCTAGGTCGTGGAAATCAACCCCGTAATAGAACGTCAAACCCCTAATGAAGGGATCCAGAGTGAGGCCTAGTCCTCGGAGGAAGTGGGGGATGAACATGACGTCTTCATTGGGTTCAGGAGTAGGGACGACCTGCCCTCGGGCAGGCAGCCGATGCGAAACTTCGGCGGTCAGATATCTTGCCTCCCTCAACTTCTTGATATCCTCTTCCGTGATGGAGGAGGGCATCCACCGGCCCTGGAGGCTGGATCCGGACATGATTGAAGGTCTGAAGCACCTGACCTAGGCTTTGGGTGTTAGAACTCGAGGCGGGGGAAGGATTCGATTGAGCACGGGAGGAAAAAATTAAAAGCCTTGTCCCGTTATAAAGAGGGTGAATATCAGGCGTCCTCCTCGTGGCCGTTTGGGACTTTCCTAAAATCTAGGAGTCCTAGGCGTGGTTGGGTTACCCACGACCGTATTGATGAGAATCCCGTAATAAGGGGGACACGATCTCTGCTTTGACAAGACGTGTCAAGAAATTGCCTCGCGTTATGTGCGGGGCTAGTTAAAGAACAACGGTTCGAATAATCACCGGGCCATGGCATAATGTCATGTTGTCAAAACGTGTCAGCAGATTAGATTTGCGGAAATATTATTCTCTCTACGGTGGTATGTGGAACTTATTTTGCAGGGTCGGACACTATCGTTGTATTCAAATTCTTCCGTGGTGTATTCGGAGGAGGAACCCGCCTTGCAATGCCGAAGACAATACTGCGCGCCGGACTCATCGTCATTGAAGCCTGGTTCAGGGGCTACTGAGGGAGTCCTGGATTAGGGGGTCTCCGGACAGCCGGACTATATCCTTTGGCCGGACTGTCGGACTATGAAGATACAAGATTGAAGACTTCGTCTCGTGTTCGGATGGGCTCTACTTGGCATGGAAGGCAAGCTAGGCAATACGGATATGTATATCTCCTCCTTTGTAACCGACCTTGTGTAACCCTAGCCCCCTCCAGTGTCTATATAAACCGGATGGTTTTAGTCCATAGGACGACATACAATCATACCGTAGGCTAGCTTCTAGGGTCTAGCCTCTCCGATCTTGTGGTAGATCAACTCTTGTAATACTCATATCATCAAGAATAAATCAAGCAGGACATAGGGTTTACCTCCATCAAGAGGGCCCGAACCTGGGTAAAACATCGTGTCCCCTGCCTCCTGTTACCATCCGCCTTAGACACACAGTTCGGGACCCCCTACCCGAGATCCGCCAGTTTTGACACCGACAGCCCCTCTGCCCGAAGACCCTGTGGACGCTCTCCTAACGGAGATGCGGACTCCGGCTCCTTATGAGGTGCCGGAGAAGACCAAGAAGAAGGCCAAGGGAACCCGAAAGAGTTCCCGGTGCCAGGTTTTATCGGACTCATCGTACGATAACTCCGAGACGCAGTCCTCCCATGAAAACGAGGAGGAGGAAGATGGAGACTCTCCCCCTCAAGCCGGGGGAGACAAGAAAAGGAAGGCCGCCCCAACCGGGGAGGCCGAAGGGTCCAAGAAGGGAAGGACTCTCCTTTCGGACTGTTCCACCACCGCTGCCGACAGCGAAGACGAGTGGTTACTCAAGGCCAAGCCCCTGGTGAAGCTGTAAGTATTCGGATACCAGAGTAACTCATAACATACTTTTGTTGCACTGCTTCCCCTAACGTTGAATATGATCACGCAGTCCGCCCCGAGTCCGTATCGACGTATCTTCGTCGGACGGTTCCTTGGACTCGTCGGATATGGATAGGGATCCGCTTCCATCTGCCTCCTCTCCTTGCCCTATGGACAATGCCGAGGTATTGTCTCAAGGGGCACCGAGCCGGGGGGAGACAGTCCCGGAGGCGCCTCAAGGCGACCTTCCGGACTCCAGGAGCAAAGGGAGCAAGGCTCCCGGGGGCTCCAAGTTCGGCCCTCAGCCGAACACCGCGCCGGAACCTCCAGTAGTTCCGGACTCGGGCAGGCGGCCCCCTTCCACAAGGGGCAAGCCATCCGTGCCACTGACCTCTGTCCATCCAGAGGCACTGGATGACCTGCTGGGAGCGCTTCGCGGCGCTTACATCGACGAAGAGCACCACACTATTATGAGTGCGGTGATCAAGAAGGTTCAGTCCGCCAAGAGCGGACAGACTGATGCCTGTGCCAGCCTTCTAACATGCTTTGAGGTAAGTATTTAAAATATAGGAAAATATTACCGCATAGACAGTAGCCCCTGATGCTCTGTTTGGTGTTCACAAAGAAAAGCCGAATAGAGGATCAAATAATATCTGCAGGTGTCTAATATAAGTATGTCTGTATGCGTATGCAGGCTTCGCTGCTGACCTCTGCCGCACTGACTGCGGAGGTCGCCGCACTGAAGCAGGACCTCGAGCGGTCCGAGAAAGAGCTCGGCCTTGCCAAGACGCAGCTCGAGGAGAACAAAGGTAAGTAATACCTTGTCTATATAAAAAAGAAAATGTGGTTGCTAAATGACAGGATCATCATGAATGTGCAAGGGGCCACGACCGAAGTGGCGAACCTAAAGCGAGCGCTGTCCGAGGCCGAAAAAAAAGCGGCTGAGGAGCGCACCGAACGGGAAAAACAAGAGGCACGGGTGGGAGAGGTGCAACAAGAGCTCCAAGCTCTCGTGAAGAAGCACGAGACTTTGGAGCTTGACTCGAAGACGCGAGAGTCTGAGCTTGCCGCGGCCCTCGAGAGCACAAAGCATGCTAAGGCTGAAGCCCAAAAGGCCCTCCAGGAAATTGAGGGGATGAGGAAGATAGTGGCGGGTAAGGCATTCAATATGCAAAGCAAGCATGTGAAAGTAAATTACTTGTTACTTACCCGAGTCCGGAGCTCTCCAGGAGCATTCGCAGATTTGCCCCGCAGTGTGTCAGATGCGGCGAAGTATTACCAGGCCGAGGAGGGAAGCTCGACGGAGAAGTTGTTCTAGTCTCAGTATACTGGGACCAAACACCCGATGCCTTTGAGCGACCAGCTGAAGCAACTGGTCGAGCTGCACAAGGCGGCCGAACAGGCCATGAGGGGCCTTATAGTCCGGATGTGGCCTGGCGATTCCCTTCCCAATAGCTACTTCGGCCTGGTGAGGCGGCTTGTGATGCCTGCCCGTGCAAGGAGGGCCAAGATGGACGCCGAGAAGCTGGTGAAGGAGGGGCCGCCGCAGGGTAAGGAGCATCGCCACCCCGAAGTGTATTATGAGGGTGTCCTGAAGGGTGCCCGTCTTGTGGCGGACGAGTGTGCGAAGGATGTAATATTTGAATGAACTCGCTCGTGTGATCCTGTATTATGAAAACTTGTTCATATGCGCTATGCAACGCTTGTTTGAATTTGAAATATTACCTTTTGTGCGGCTGTTTATTAAATCTGAGAGATGGCTAGTCGTCGGCTTCTGCCCCCATGCCACGAGTGCTGGGGTGTTCGGGATGAATCTGAGCACTCTTGTTCCCATTGTTGGGTCCTTAGAGGGAGGTGCTCAATGCAACAAACAAGGCAATCAGACTATAATGCTTTATCACTCTCACTTAGCCATAGAAGTCTACAATTTTAAATTTTGGCGAAGCCCCTAGTATTCGGAAGGCCGAATTCGGGGAGCTATACATGCCTTAAGCCGGACAAAGCCGACTGCTCGCTCTAAGCGGCATAAGTATTTGGCTAGCTTCTAGGGTTTAGCCTCTACGATCTCGTGGTAGATCAACTCTTGTAATACTCATATCATCAAGATCAATCAAGCAGGACCGTAGGGTATTACCTCCATCGAGAGGGCCCGGACCTGGGTAAACATTGTGTCCCTTGCCTCCTGTTACCATCCGCCTTAGATGCACAGTTCGGGACCCCCTACCCGAGATCCACCGGTTTTGACACCGACATTAGTGCTTTCATTGAGAGTTCCACTGTGCCGTCATGATAAGGATGGTTGTCTCGTCTTGTTGTCAAGGACAACATCACCTCGGGGGGAGCCCTGGCTGTAGGCCAAACCCTCCAACTAGGCGGCTTCGTCATGACCGCCCGTTCGGCCTCGCGCCGATGATGACTTCTCTGGTCATCAAAAACAGCCTCCATGTCGGCTCGGTATTCGCCGAGCTGATGGATCCAATAGAGCTCTCTTCCTTGAACGAGCTCTGGGATCGCATCGCCGCCCTGAGAGTTGCTACGGACTACGATTGGATCGGGCTTAAACCCGACCAAAGGGAGATTAACTCTCCGCCGGTCACACATCAGATAGCGGTGGTGGAGGAGCAATGTAGCGATTCTTCCTCTATTTTAAGGACAAAATGTCCGGATTTCCGAGCTCTCTGAGCCGGATACCCGTCCATGGGAGGACATGGCCCAAGCTTCAAACCTAGAATTAGACAGCGGGCCAGGACTATTGGGCAACATCCTGGAGCTCGGAGACTCCTCCGCTCCTGGGCCTCAGATCGGGTCAAGGTTCGGACCTAAATCTATGCACCCACCTAGACTCAAGTGATCTTTCCCACATTAGACAAGAGCCCCAAGAGACAGTACATCACTATTGGTCCAGATTCCTCCTTGTAATGAGCAAGGTTAAGGACTGTCGCGAGGAAGACGCAATTACATTCTTTTGCAAAAAATTGCATAGACAAGGGAATCTTCAACGCCATAAGTCGCCGTGACATAGAACACTTTGCTGACTTGGTGGTCATAGTACGGAAGTACTGTGCGATGGAAAGCGCCTGGAAAAGCCAAACAAAATTCTGGGATCCTCCGGCTCTCACTAAACCCCCGTCCGAACTAAAAGGGTGTACTCTCGTAAGTCACCCAATCCAATTACAAAGAAACCAAAGCCCACTACAGGGCGTGGAACTGTATTGGACGGATGGCTCAATGGGCCATGCAAAATTCACAGTACAGTGGATACCATGCCAACACACAAGCCTTAGAGCATGTTGGATACTCCGGCAGGTGGCCAAGAGTGGCGAGGATATCCTCACCAACAATACAACAGAGCACCATCCTATGGAAAATAACAATACAGTATTGACAGTCTTCGAGACCTTCACCTCAAATAATAGGCGTAAGCGAACACTTTGCAGCCTTGTCGAAGTCTGCCACGTTGCAGCAATAAGTCCATGGAACGACGCGGCCATAACCTTCAATGCCAGTGACGAACCTCAATTCCGAACAACCCGAGCACCAGCCGCTTTGGTCCTTAGTCCAATTGTGGACGGCTTCCAGCTCACTAAAGTGCTCATGGACGGTGGCAGCGGATTAAACCTCATCTATGAGGAAACTCTTAGCAAGATGGCAATAGACAAGAGTCGCATTGAGCAAAGCAGCACGACCTTCAGAGGAATCATCCCTAGTCCGGAGGCACGATGTGCGGGAAAAATCACACTAGATGTGGTATTCGGCACACCGGAGAACTATAGGTCCGAAGAAATCACATTCCAAGTGGCCCCGTTTAGTAGCGGATACCACGCCCTTTTAGGAGGGGAGGCATTCGCGATCTTCCAAGCTATACCCCATTACGGGTACATGAAGCTCAAAATGCCCGGGCCCGATGGAATAATCACTCTGGCTAGTGATCCGGACATAGCACTCCGCGCCAAAAATAAAACCGCCGCACTAGCCCTCGAGGCGTTATCCGAAGCCCTCGCGACCGAAGAACTAACTGCGATGCGCTCCACAATGGACAGGGACAACGTGATACTCGACAAAAGACCCAAGTCCACCTCTTTTAAACCAGCGGATGAAATAGTCAAATTCCAGGTCCACCCAACGGACCCTACAAAAACAGCATCCATCAGGGCACAGCTGAACCCCACAACAGACGCCGCACTGCAGGAGTTCTTGCACGAGAATTGGGACATCTTCACCTAGCATCCTTCAGACATGCCAGGAATCCCACGCAGGCTGGCCGAGCATAGCCTTAACATTCTAAAAGGTTTCAAGACGGTCAAGCAGACTCTTCGGAGTTTCTCTGAGCCTAAGCGGAAAGCCATGGGAGAAGAGCTAGCCAAGTTACTCAAGGCCGGATTCATTAGAGAAATAAAACATCCGGACTGGCTAGCAAACCTGGTGATGGTACCAAAGAAGGACTAATCCTGGCACCTATGTGTCGATTTCAAGGTCCTTAACAAGGCTTGCCCCAAGGATCCCTTCCCACTCCCCCGCATCGATCAAATTATCGACGCTACCGCAGGACACGACTCATTGTGCTTCCTCGACGCATACTCCGGATACCATCAAATTAAGATGGCGGAGCCCGATCAAGACGCAACGGCATTCATCACTCCATACGGCCCCTTCTGTTTTAACACCATGCCTTTCAGGCTCAAAAACGTCGGTGCAACCTATCAATGCATGATTCAGACATGCTTGGAAACACAAATCGGCAAAATAGTGGAGGCATACGTAGATGATGTGGTCATTAAAACAAGACACGTCGAATCCTTAATAGACGACTTGAGGCTCATGTTCGATAACCTCCGAACATATGACATCAAGCTCAATCCGGAAAAATGCGTTTTCGGCGTGCCCGCCGGAAAGCTCTTGGGCTTCATCTTTTCCAATAGAGGAATTGAAGCAAATCCGGCTAAAATCTGAGCTTTGTCACAGTTGCCTATCCCAACAGACCTCAAGCAAATCCAGAAGTTAAATGGATGCGTGGCTACCTTAAGCCACTTTATCTCCCGATTAGGAGAAAAGGCACTACCTCTTTATCGCCTTCTTCGACGCACCGAACACTTCGAGTGGACGGATGCGGCCATGACCGGATTGGAAGAAATAAAAGTCGTATTAGCCACCAAGCCAATCTTGGCCGCGCCAAATGTCAGCGAACCAATGCTGTTATGTATAGCGGCAACACACCAAGTTGTAAGCGCAGTGCTCATCGTCAAACGAGAGACGGACAGACATAAGTTCCCGCTTCAAAAGCCGGTATACTACGTATCCACTGTCCTCACTCCATGCAAATCACGGTACCCACATTATCAAAAGATAGCATACGCGGTCTTCATGGCATCCCGGAAACTACGACACTGTTTTCAATAGTGTTCAATTACGATGGCCTCCGAAGTACCACTCAATGACATAATAAATAACCGCGATGCGACAGGCCAGATTGCTAAATGGGCTATCGAGATCCTCCCATTCGACATAACATACAAACCACGGCGAGCCATTAAGTCACAAGTACTGGCTGATTTGGTCACCGAATGGACGAAAGCCGAACTCCCTAAAGAGTATGGCGCGTACTCCAATTGGATCATGCACTTCGACGGCTCTAAGATGCTGGCTGGTCTGGGGGCAGGCGTCGTCCTGACATCCCCCACAGGAGATACAGTCCAATATGTACTCCAAATATTATACACAGACTCCAACAATGCAGCAAAATATGAGGCCCTGTTGCATGGTCTTTGGATGGCAGACTCCATGGGCATTCAACGCCTAGAGGTGTGTGGGGATTCGAAGCTTGCAATATCTCAAATAAATGGAGACTTTGACGCCAAGGACCCAAAAATGGTGGCTTACCACAACACCGTCCTCAAAATGTCAGCTCGGTTCGAGGGGCTTGAATTCCACCATGTGGTCTGGGAAAACAATCAAGAGGCGGATATCCTCGCCCGCATCGGCGCTAAGCGCGACCCTGTCCCACCTAACATCTTCTTGCAAAGGCTGTTTAAGCCATCCGTGGTATGGGAAGGAGAGACCGGCAACGACAGTCCGGACCCGACCACAACGCCAGATACCGAACACTCCGACGTAATCGGAGGCTCTGCCACCGACATAACACCTTCGGCCCACGTGATTATGGCTGTCATCGCCCCGTGGACAGAATCCTTCTTGGCTTACCTAATTAGGCAAGAACTCCCCGATGACCCAAACGAGGCACGTTACACTGTGCGGCGATCTAAAGCCTACAAGGCCCACGAGGGAGAGCTTTATAAGAAAAGTGCTACCTGAGTACTTCAAAGGTGCATCTCCGAAGAGGAAGGATGGCAACTTTTGGCAGAAATTCATGCTGGACTTGGCAGCCACCATGCTGCAGCTCGGGCCCTTGTAAGCAAGGCCTTTGGTACAGGTTTTTACTGGCCGACGGCCTGAGCAAATGCACAGGACCTCGTTCAACGTTGTGTTGGTTGCCAGCTTTTCGCAAACCAAAGCCATATGCCACCCACCGCTCTCCAAACAATCCCCATTACTTGGCCCTTCGTGGTCTGGGGGCTTGACATGGTCGTACCCCTTAAAGGGGGAACCCATAAGAAAAAAATACCTATTGGTCATGGTGGATAAATTCACCAAATGGATAGAAGCCAAACCAGTTAAAACGACCGAGTCTGGACCAGTGATAGACTTCATATACGGGGTTGTACACCATTCCGGCGTCCCCCACAGCATCATCACCGATAATGGCTCGAACTTTACAGCCGACGATGTAAAAACTTGGTGCAGCAAAATGGGCATTAAGCTCGATTATGCCTTTATCTATCACCCGCAAACTAATGGTCAAGTCGAGCGAGCAAATGGTCTTATCATGAGTGGCACTAAACCCAGTGCAATCCTTAAAGGAATCAGATACACACTGGGTGGAGGAGCTTGACTCCGTACTATGGGGGCTGCAGACCATGCCAAATTGCACTACCGGATACAGACCATTCTTTATGGTGTACGGCACAGAGGCGGCACTGCCCTGCGACATCATTCATGACTCACCTCGAGTGCGCATGTACGAAGAGAAAGAAGCCGAGCTTGATCGGAAGGATAGTTTGGATGCCCTGGAGGAGGAGCGGGACGTGGCAAAAGCCCGCTCTGCATTCTATCAGCAACAAGCTCGGCGGTATGAAAGCAGAGAAGTACGGGCCAAAACTTACAACACTGGCGAACTCGTGCTGCGCTTACCGGAGAAGAAAAGGACACGCTCAAGACCAAATGGGAACGTCCCTTCGTTATTGACAAAGTTCTGACCGGTGGAGCGTACTGTCTGCAGGAAGCATCGGACAATCGACTCGAGCCAAATCCATGGAACGCAGGCAGACTCCGAAGGTTCTACGCCTCGTGCCGGACTCTATGTTCGTCTCCTTACCACTGTCAATTTTTTATATATCTGTTATCTGCCTTTTCTTTCTTTCTTTCTTCCCTTTTTCTCCACGGCCTTAAAAGGTTAAACTGTGTCTTGACTACACAATCTTGACATGCTAGGCGTGCTCATTATACCTGGGGGCTTCTTATATAGAAGCTTAATATAACTATGTTCCGGACTCTATGCCCCCCGCACATGTGTTACTTTTCCACATGTACCTTTTCTTCACCATTATATGCATCGATATGACTTAAGTTTTGGCCAAGCTGGGTTGCCTCGCTCTTGTGTTTATGCCCTACGTTCCCGTTAATTTGGCTAGGCCATAAGGGGAGCACCTCCGCGATTGTTACTGCCGGGTCAGCCGGATGTGTACCTCAGACTGGGTGAAGCCGGAAGCTAGCATTCTTAAGGGAATATTCGGTCGGTGAACAAAAGATGACTTTAAATTATTGGAATACATGCCCCCAGATGTTTATATCCTACGTCTCTTCTCGCTGTTCGGACATGCACATTAATGCATGCGCACCCAGGGAAAGGAACCATTAACGGAACTATTCTCCCTGGAAGATGTTTCTTGCTATCCATGTAATATAACATAGCTAGTTGGGTACTTGTCTGTTCAAGCACTAATGACCCTTACTCCTGGTTTCCACGCGTACCTCGGTTTTTACATAACTGAGCGGGTATTCGGATACACTCCGGACTGTCGGGTCGGGAGGTTGAAGCGAAAAGGTCTGCCATGACAAGTGATTTACAATCCGGCTAGGGACAATATATGTCACTTGAATTACACAGTCACTTATGTCGGCGTTCTGGGAATGGGGGTCCCCAGACTTGCCTGCCTACGGCCTGCGGCGTGGCTCAAAGGGGGGCCCAGCGCGGCCCATCTCCACCAACACAAACCCAAGACCCTCGCGAGGGGCCAAGCCTCGCGGAGCGGACGACGCGGAGCTTCCTCAGGCGCAGCCTCGTCAGGCTGGCTCCCGAGGAGGCGGAGGGATCAAGGCGGGGTACCTCACGAGGTGCCCGTGACTCAAGCCATGACGACCGGGGGCGCCAGGCGGGTGCCAGCCCGCGCAGCGTCCTCCCTTCCTCTTTGGTGCAAAGGGGGTAAGCGCAGCCGCGGAGTACCGAGGCATCAGGCAAAGGTTGCCATTTCGGTGCAACGAGACCAAGACCAGGAGGACTACGAGACGGAGGTCACCGTGGAGCCCAAGAGGGCGTCATCACCAGAGCTTTGCGCAGGCGAAGACTACTTTTGTCAGGATAGTTGATACTAGCTGTCCCCCTTCAAATTAGCCCGCCATTGTTGGCTCCCTTCCTGCTCGATATTTGGGAAGAGGACCAGGGCCTCTATAAATAGGACCAGCCACCCAAGCAAAGGGACAACAACGACACCAAGAAGAAAGAGAGAGAGGCTAGAGGCTGGGAAGAAAGAGCTGGCCAGATAGTTGGAAAGATAGAGAAGGTCAGGTAGAGAGAGAAAGAGAAAGGTGACTGAGCTCCTCCTAGCAGTTCATCACCCCAGCCAAGAACAGACCCTCGCGAGGCTGTTCGTCCTTGTATCGTTCACCATCATCAGCCCAAGAGGCAATCCACCACACCACAAACTGGAGTAGGGTATTACACCACAACGGTGGCCCGAACCAGTATAAACCCTGTGTCTCTTGTGTTGTTCTTTCCATAGTTCAGATCCTAGCAAGGCCAGGGGGGTGCAGGTTGGTAGGAGGCGAAATCTCCGCGCGCACCCCAGTGTTCGAACCTCAAGGGTCTGCCGGAACCGGAAATCCGACATTTGGCGCACCAGGTAGGGGTGCGCCGGGATTCGTCTTCCACCACCCCGTTCTCCTCCGACCATCACGCCCATGTCTGACACTCGTCGGGCCCGCGCCGAGCGCCGGGCCACGCTCGCTTGTCGTGTCGCCAAGACGGCCCCCGTCGGCGGGCGACCTCGCCTTTCCCCGTCACCTGCCGTCAACGCTGCCACCAGCCCGGCGGGGGACGAGCATCAAGGATCGTCCCAGCACCCGTCTATGCGGCAAGACGGCCCCACCGCGACTCCCTCGCTCACCCCAGCTGTTTCTTCGTCTCGCGCGCTCCACGCGCCCATGGAGGCTCGGGCTGCACTCATCGCGGCGAACGAGCTCCTGCGCTACTGTCCCGTCGATGATGTCTATGAAGAATGGCTCGACCGCGTTGCCGAGCTCGTCCGCGCCGCAGGGGGCTCTCCTGCGCCGTCCATTCCGCTGCACCGCACCCCGCCCCGCACGGGCAATGAAGCTCCGGCGGCGCCCCGGCCGCCTCCTCCTTAGGAAGGCGCCATGGCTCCAAGGCGCGTGGCCCCTGGGCGGAACCCGCTCCGTCAGGCGCCAGCACAGCAAGAGCAGAGCTATCAAGAAGTCCCTCGCCCGCACGAAGCTGCCCGGGCGCTCCCTGCTCCAGCACGTCGCGACCATGCTCCTTCTCCCGCGCGTCAAGACCCCGCGCTGCTCCCAGCTGCAGCGCGTGGGGACATGCAAGACCAAGTTCCCCGTCATCCAAGGCCTCCCGTGGCCACAGCAGGCTGCCGCGCCTTCACCGCCGAGCTACGCAATGTTGCGTGGCCCGGCAAGTTCAAGCCAGACTTGCCTCGTTGCTACGACGGCACGGCTGACCCTGCGGAGTTCCTCCAGCTCTACGAGCTGGGCATCGAAGCTGCCAACAAAGACGAGAAGGTCATGGCGAACTGGTTCCCCATGGCACTCAAGGACGGGGCCCGCACCTGGCTCCTGAACCTGGCTCCAGGCACAATCTCCTCCTGGGACAAGATGCGCACCCGCTTCATCGCCAACTTCCAAGGCACTCGTGACCGGCCACCCGCCGTGAGCGACATGCGCTGCATCAAGCAACAGCCCGGGGAGACCCTGCAGAAGTACATCCAGCGCTTCAACAACGCGCGCTTCAAGATTCCCAAGGTGACTGAGGAGGCCATCATCTCGGCCTTCTCCGACGGCGTGCGCGACGTCAAGATGAAGGAGGAGCTGGCGATGCATGAAGACCTGTGCACTTCCCTGGAGCTGTTCAACTTGGCAACCAAGTGCGCCAGGGCCGAGGAAGGGCGTCTCTCCCACCTCGAGCTGCCTGCCGCAGACCCAGAAGAGAAGAAGCCCAAGGCCAAGGATGTGAAGCGCAAGGGGGCTGCCATGATCGTGGCAGAACCAGACACCAAGCGGGGCAGAGACCAGCCCGAACCTTCCAAGGGCAGCCGGTACTGTGTGTACCACGACCTCCACACCCACAACACCAACGAATGTCAAGAGGTCCGAGCCGTGCGAGAAGGAAGGATCGGCCGTCGCCCTGACCGCAGTGACCAGGGCTACGGCCGAGGAGGGGGAAGGAACGCAGGACGCTGGGAAGACCGTGGCCCGCGCCAAGGGTGGCGCGATCAACCTCGCGAGGATCGCTGGCAAGACCCGCCTCGCGAGGGAGGCTAGAGAGATCAGCCTCGCGAGGGAGACTGGAGGGATCAGCCTCGCGAGGATCGCCCGCAAGGCAACGCAGGCCTCCCACCGTTGCCGCCGCAGCCAAGGAGAAACGAAGACCGCCACCAGGACGACGGGGCTGGGGGCTTCCAGGAGCCACGCGCGATTGCCTGCATCCTGGGCGGGGCACAAGCCCAGCCTCTCAGCGCATCTTCAAGCAGTTCGCCCGCGAAGTGAACGCAGTCCTCCCCAGGCTCGAAGCCACGTGCCCTCTTAGGTGGTCAGCGTGCGCCATCACGTTCAGCTCAGCAGATCAGCTCAAGTGTGCGGCTACAGCCGGAGTGCTCCTGATGCTTTGTTACCCAATCATCAGCAACATGGTGGTCACTAAGACCCTCATCGATGGCGGGGCAGGGCTCAACGTCCTGTCCGTGGAAACATTCAACAACCTCCAAGTGCCCTACAGCCAGCTTCAGCCAACCAAGCCTTTATCCGGTATCACCGACGGCTCCACGGTCCCGATTGGGCAGGTCCGCCTCCCTGTCACCTTCGGGGCACGCGACAACTACCGCACCGAGCTCATCGACTTCGACGTCGCTCACATTCGCCTGCCGTACAACGCCATCCTTGGGTACCCAGCGCTGGCCAAGTTCATGACCATAACCCACCATGGCTACAATGTCCTCAAGATGCCAGGAAGCGGCGGAGTCATCAATGTGCCATGTGAAGAGAAGGACGCGGTGTGTTCCCTAGAACGAGCCTTTCAGGCCGCGTCACTGGAAGACCCGGATTGTGGAAGCAGGAGGCCTCCCGAGACCGCCCCTAAGAAGAAGAAGACATCGTCCGGCCCGACCACTCAGGAGGCAGGCCCCTCTGGGCCCGCGCCTGCCCAGGGGGAACCTCCTTCCATCACATAGGAAAGCGCGCCCGGCGCCCTCCTCAGGCAGGGCTCGGGGGCTCTCCCTGGGTGGCAACCGACCTAGCCAGGGTCACGAGGGAGGCGCTTGGGCACCACATGGAGGCGTGTTTTGAAGCATGTTTCCCTCAAGAAGGAGCAAGGCAAGGAGACCCAGACCCTCAGGAGTTCGTCAGCAAGGCCATTCAGGAGCTACATGAGTCAAGAGTCATGAAAGGTGGCCGCCGCCTACCAGCAGTGGCTCCCCATCCAGGCGAGGATGGTGGGCTGCGCGTCTGCATCGACATACCAGGGTTCAACCGAGTCGCCTCTCTGGAGCGTCTCTGGCCCTTGCGAGTGGGGCGCTGCGGAGGCCCACCCCACGGCTACGTTCGCATGCCTTACGGTTTGTCGAACGCGGCTGACACGTACCAGCGCCTCATGAGGGGCATCACGGAGGCACGAGATGCCAGGCGTTCCGCAGCCCTGGCAGGGATGGAGATGGCCCGTGAGGAGCCGCCAGTGCCTCCGGAGCCTCCCGAGGCCCCTGAGCCTGGGGGCTCGTGAGGATCGGCTCCCGCAGCCCACCGAGCTTGCTACACCAACACTCCTTCGTCCTCAACATCATCAGGTGATATCTTTTCGAGTTCTATTTCCAGCTAGGAGCGCCCCCCCAGGGCTGCATTATTCCCAGGCCGCGTGGGTCCGTCCCTGCGGTGTGTATCCCTTTTTATTTCATGTTGTTAGCTTACCTTGTTGGGGGTGCCCCTCGGGCTGCATGATCCCCAAGCCGCTCGGGCCTGACCCAGTGATCTCCGCATTCCCAGCATCTATTTAAACGAATCCACTCCTTCACGGCTAATGTGTTTTACCTAGTTGCCTGCTCAGCTGACACCAACTAACGGAGCTGCTCCCAAACGGCACGACGCTTGCGCATGGCCCCGTCCCTGCAACGCCGACAAACCTGGATGGCTGAGCTCTGGCCGCGGCAGCCCCGCATAGCGTCACCTCGTCAATCCTTCAGTGCCTCACTACCCCTTGTTTTTTCTATGATGGACCTGCAGGACCTCCTGACGGAGCTGTGTCAGGCGATGCCCTTGCGGTGTCTCCTTCTCTCTCGTCCGCGCGAACCGCTTGCACGTTAAAGGGGGGGTGCCTGAGCATCGCGACTCAGGGCTCCTACTGGCTCTCCATCCCTCACCCTCTGGCCTTGACCACGGCATCGCCACCTGGCATACCAGCGATGGCTGAGACTCGCTTGAGGGCTGGGACATGAGGACATAGAGCAGAAAGGGGAGCAAAGGCAAGAGGGGAGAGACACACGAGGACCTCGCCGAGCAACCTCACGCCTGCCGATGCACGGACCCGACGACACACTAGAGAGCGGCCCCTGACCCTCGAGATAAGTCATCACCCAGAAGCACTAGCTGCCGTGGAACCATCCCCGCACCTAATGCTACCCCATGTTAGCGACGCCGCTCTCCTTTCTCACCAAACAATGGCTGCTTGGGCGCCAAAGGGGACCTCCTGAGCATCGCGACTCAGGGGCTCTTACCGGACACCGGGTCGCTCACCTCCTGGCCTTGACCACGGCAGCGCGACCTGGCATACTAGCGATGGCTGAAGCCGCCTTGGGACTGGGACCTGTCGGCGCAGAGCACCAAGCCCTCGTGAGGTTCGAAAGGGAGGACTGAGCTGAGACAGAATGAGCAACTCGCGCAATTTTACGACAAGGGTTATATTAACAAAACAGGATCACAGGCACCTTACAAGCCCCCATGGGGCGCGCTCTTGATTCCTCGCAGGGAACAGATCCTAAAGGGACACAAACTACGCGCGACCCTGCAAAAGACGCCATCATCAACAGTGGGCCGTCAAGCACTGACGCCAACCCCATCCAGATCAGAGACGGCGGCAGCCTGACGAGCCCGCCCTGCTCCAGGAGCGGCGCCGGCTCGGGGGCTCGTAGCTATCGTCGCTCGTCTCCGGAGTCGCGAAGAGCTCGCCGGAGTCGCTGGAGCCTCCGACGCCTCCACCGCCTGAGGAGCTGCCAAGGGAGCGGTTGGTGGGCCCAGTCCTCGTCGCGGCAGGGTCCGGGCCACCTTCCCCGGGGCAGCACTCCAGCCGGCGCTCGCTCGCATCGAAGACCTTGAAGAGCATCATCGAAGCACCGTCGTAATCCAAGTGGACTGCAAAGACGCCCCTTACCCTGCAAACCCGGGCGATCTCTCTCCAGCCCCGAGTCATGAAGACCTCGCCCGGGGCAACGACCGCGACCTCTGCCTCGGTCGCGAGGGTGCTGCAGCCGGCGTGCTGCAGCCAGAGCTCCAGGGGCTCCCCCTGCGGGATGATGGAGGCGAAGAAGGGAGGAAGGCAGATCCAAGACTGAAGAGGAATGGCGACGTGGAGCACGAACTCTCGGGAGGAGCCCTCAGTGTGGACCCCAGGGGGGACGACCCACACCTTCGTGACCCGTCGGCACCGACGGCGGCGCTGCCCATGGCGGTCAGCATCAGCTCCTTCGGGGCCCTCGACGTGGGCGTACAATGGCAGCGGGAACCCCGGTGGCACCCGCTCGCACCAAGGCCTCGACACCACCTGAAGGGCCCCTTCGTCCGGGCCACGGGGGACGAGCCGTTTCTTCGGCGAGAGTGGGTCTGGCTCCTCTCGGGGAGCTTTTCCCTTCTTTGCCGCCGAGAACCTGCGGATCGGAGCCATCACAGCAAGACGGAGCAAGGATCGGGAAGAAAGAGAAGCTAGGAGGGATGGACTGGAAGGGCGCGCGCTCTCCCGTACTTATGGCCGGCGAAGGCCAACTGCCGACCTCCATGATTACAGGTAATCATGACCCACTTTGCATGCAAGGACTTGTCCAATCCGTGCAATTGCCGAGGCGCCATGGGGAAGTGGAGATGCCCACGTCCAATCAACCACCAAGCGGCGCCCAAGGCTGCGGGCTGTTAGGGCCCGCGGCGCTTCGCTCTTGCCCTTCCGCCTCCCTGCACGGCCAAGTCCGGGCACGCCTTGGGCCCGGGGGCTACTGTCGGCATTCTGGGAACGGGGGTCCCCAGACTTGCCTGCCTGCGGCCTGCGGCATGGCTCAAAGGGGGGCCCAGCGCGGCCCATCTCCTCCAACACAAACCCAAGACCCTCGCGAGGGGCCAAGCCTCGCGGGGCGGACGACGCGGAGCTTCCTCAGGTGCGGCCTCGTCAGGCTGGCTCCCAAGGAGGCGGAGAGATCAAGGCGGGGTACCTCACGAGGTGCCCGTGACGCAAGCCATGACGACCGGGGGCGCCAGGCGGGTGCCAGCCCGTGCAGCGTCCTCCCTTCCTCTTTGGTGCAAAGGGGGCAAGCGCAGCCACGGAGTACCGAGGCATCAGGCAAAGGTTGCCATTTCGGTGCAATGAGAGCAGGACCAGGAGGACTACGAGACGGTGGTCACCGTGGAGCCCAAGATGGCGTCATCACCAGAGCTTTGCGCAGGCGAAGACTACTTTTGTCAGGATAGTTGATACAAGTTGTCCCCCTTCAAATTAGCCCGCCATTGTTGGCTCCCTTCCCGCTCGATATTTGGGAAGAGGACTAGGGCCTCTATAAATAGGACCAGCCACCCACAAAGCAAAGGGACAACAACGACACCAAGAAGAAAGAGAGAGAGGCTAGAGGCTGGGAAGAAAGAGCTGGCCAGAGAGTTGGACAGATAGAGAAGGTCAGGTAGAGAGAGAAAGAGAAAGGTGACTGAGCTCCTCCTAGCAGTTCATCACCCCAGCCAAGAACAGACCCTCGCGAGGCTGTTCTTCCTTGTATCGTTCACCATCATCAGCCCAAGAGGCAATCCACCACACCACAAACTGGAGTAGGGTATTACACCACAACGGTGGCCCGAACCAGTATAAACCCTGTGTCTCTTGTGTTGTTCTTTCCATAGTTCAGATCCTAGCAAGGCGGGGGGGGGGGGTGCAGGTTGGTAGGAGGCAAAATCTCCATGCGCACCCCAGTGTTCGAACCTCAAGGGTCTGCCGGAACCTAAAATCCGACAACTTAGACTGACTAAATTCTTCTTCTATACCATCCAACAGGCTATCTAGCCTACAATCCCGTTGGGAATACTTTGCGGCTAGTTTCACCTGGTCATGCACTAAACTGACGGGGATCTCTTTCCCATCAGACCCCACAGGTCCAACCTCGGCCATGTGGTTCGGGTCAGCCTTGGCATATCGCGTCTTCACCATGGCCCAGGCTTCCCTTGCACCTTGTCGGCAGGCTGATATCTTCCATAATCGGAAGCACCGCCGCGCTCCCTTGAGCATCTCTACAAGCTCCACCATGCCTCCTGGCAGGGAGGCGGATGGCCACAAGGCTTGGGCAGTGCCCTGGATCACCTGCTGAACTTGCTCATGCAGTTGTGAGAGCTCTGGCAGAAGATCGCCCGTAGATCCGGGCATCTCCTCTTCAGGACGACCTGTCGGCATACCTACAGACATAACTCTGTTAGTCGACTTCTTCGCCGAACAATATAAAAAGTTTGTTCAAGCACTTACTAAAAAATGCCATGTCGAAGCCTCTTATTCTCCTTTACGGAGTCAGCTAGCTGGGCCCGAACGTCTTTCAGTTCAACACCCAACTGGATATTAGCATCTTGGAGATCATTTTTCTCCCGCCTAACCCGTGTCAGCACAGACTTGCTAGCCTCTAGCTGTCGTTGAGCATGTTGCTCATCCCCTCGCACGACCTCCGGATTCACTCCGGTGTCATCTGCAGACTCTATTGTTAGATTTGCATAGATGTCGAATACTCACTGGTACATATCCTTCTTTTCGATAGAAGCAAGTGTTACCAGATGGGGCCTTCGCGGACTCCTTCATTGAGGCAACTGCGGCCCGCAACTGGGCTTTGCACTCCTCCAGCTCTTGAGATAACTGGGTATTCTTCTCCACAAGAGCCTACACAAATAATGATCCTTAAATCAGTTGTGTCAACTGTTTCAAGTCTCAGGGGCTATTGGTATATATAATTATCAGATTTTCTTACCCATATATCCTTTACATACTGCTCCGTGGCACTGGCAAGACCATTTTATGCAGCTTGGATGTACGTGTCTCCTGAGTTGAAGGCATCGAATGCCTCTTCGGAGAAACCAGGGTCGTGGAGTACGGCCCGGCAGCGCCTGTGATTCATGGCACTCTCCACTTAGGAATTCGTAGCGAACAGCCTATCCGCATCCTCTGTAGGAGGAACGTCCGGTGTTGTCCCCACGTTAGCATCTGCCCCTAAGTCCGGCTCTGGAGTCCGGCTGGTGGAGGCATGGCCGGCAGGCTCTCTGGGCACGGTCCGGCAAGCGTTTTTCCTGCC
This sequence comes from Triticum urartu, assembly GCF_003073215.2. Classification (NCBI taxonomy): domain Eukaryota; kingdom Viridiplantae; phylum Streptophyta; class Magnoliopsida; order Poales; family Poaceae; genus Triticum; species Triticum urartu. The sequence continues at coordinate 351,372,809 of NC_053026.1, forward strand.
AGGAAGCATGGACGTTATTATATTTTAAAGACGACAAACCACAGAGCATGGTTTTTTTCATACCTCTATGACGGCGTCTCAGTCCTGACCGCCTTCCTTTTAAGCCTATCCAGTTTCGGTGCCCCTTGCTGGTGAGTCACCGTGGGTTCGGCGTGGCGTCCCGAGGGCCTTCCCTGTAGGACACCATATGTGTGTGATGGGTGAAGTGCAAAAAAGGGATCCTTCTCGGAAGTTGGGACTCCGGTTTTACTTACATGCAATGCAGGGAGCCGGCCCGGATAATCGGCTATGATAGCCACCAAGGCACCGTCGCAGCTCAACTGATAGAATGTCCTGTTGATGAGTTCCACGAATATGTCCGGATCTTCTTCGAGTCCGGGGTTGAGGGCCCGGTCAGGGTCCTCTGGCTGCGGAGATGGGCTATGGACCTCCCTCACAGCTCTTCGCAGTTCCTTCTATGAAATAGCAAGGTAAAAACTTATAATGAAGAATGCAGGAAGATCTGGGGTAAAAGGTAGCAGCTCACCCAGTTTGGGGGGTTGTACATGGAGAATCCATCCCGTGGCTGAATACGGATGAACTCCTCTTCCTCTCCTTTGTATAAACCGGACAGTACTTTCGATAGAGCGGCGATGGAGTTCGGACCTTTACGGCCGCAGCGGGTGGCATCGTCTTCTCCATTGAAGTGTCACATGGGTTTCCCCCGATACTGAAGTGGCTGCACCCCGCATTATACATATTGACATAACCTCGATTATTGTCAATCCTAATCTGGCCAGCGTTTCTATCGTGCCCATCAGGTAAAGGACCTCTCTGTTATCTTCCTCCTGGGGGCTCCGGGGACGCCAGCTACGGTGTTTCTTCAAAGGGGCATTATTGAACTCAGGTAGGCTCATCCGAATAGGGTCCGGAAGGGGGACGTCCTCTATATAAAACCACTCCGAAGGCCAGTCTTTGGATGTCTTCCTCGGGGTACCGGACAGGTATCCAGTCCCGGCGATGCGCCATATTTCGGCTCCGCCCACTTGATATATTGACTCCTTCTGTGTACGGGGTACGAGGTAGAATAGCCTTTTACATAGCTCGAAATGAGCTTCGCAGCCCAGAAACAGCTCACAAAATGCGACGTAGCCGGCGATGTGTAATATGGAGGCAGGAGTAAAGCTATGCAGCTGGAGGCCGTAGAACTCCAGGAGCCCGCGGAGGAACGGATGGATTGGAAATCAGAGTCCCCTCAATAAGTAAGGGACAAGGCATACCCGTTCCCCCATGGACGGGTTGGGGAAGCTCTCCGCTTGCTCCCCGCCGTTATAAGTGGCTAGTCTGGCTCGGACAGAGACCATATATGCAGGAGGGAGAAACCCCTGGGTCTGTAACTCTACTAATTGGCTGTGAGGGACGGAACACTTCTCCCAATTGCCTGGCTTAGCGCTACGGGAGCGAGAGGAGGAGCTGCGATGGCCGGCCATGATGGGATGGGATTTTTCCGAGCACACTTCGATGGATACTCGCTATGGGAGGATGGTGTGATCTGGATCTGAGGATCCCCATCTCTTTAAATAGGCGATTTACTCAGAGGGTTAGGGTGGCAAATGTAAAAATGCCCCGACTTCACACATTCGCTCGACACGTGGAAGATAGCCATTATTAAGGCGCAGAAGCCGAGGAGTGCAACATTTATGGGAAGCCGAACACTACTCGACAGGTATTCGGAATTTGGAGAAGAACCCGCCTTGCAATGCCGAAGACAATCTACGCGCCGGACTCATCGTCATTGAAGCCTGGTTCGGGGGCTACTGAGGGAGTCCTGGATTAGGGGGTCCTTGGACAGCCGTACTATATACTTTGGCCGGACTGTTGGACTATGAAGATACAAGATTGAAGACTTCGTCCCGTGTTCGGGTGGGACTCTCCTTTGCGTGGAAGGCAATCTTGGCAGTTCGGATATGTATATCTCCTCCCTTGTAACCGTCTCTGTGTAACCCTAGCCCCCTCCGGTGTCTATATAAACCGGAGGGTTTAGTCCGTAGGACAACAACAATCATAATCATAGGCTAGCTTCTAGGGTTTAGCCTCTACGATCTTGTGGTAGATCAACTCTTGTAATACTCATATCATCAAGATCAATCAAGCAGGCTGTAGGGCATTACCTCCATCGAGAGGGCCCGAACCTGGGTAAACATTGTGTCCCCCGCCTCCTATTACCATCCACCTTAGACGCACATTTCTGGACCCCCTACCCGAGATCCGCCGGTTTTGACACCGACAGCCATTTTCATAGCGTCATCAAATACAGCCGATTAACGACGGCCCGTTATTGTCGGCCCATTAACGGACGATTCCAAATCTAGCCCATTTACGGCCCATAATGGGGTCTGTTATTGGCCCATGTTTGGTCGATCGATCATACGGCCCGTATAAGGCCCATTGATGCTACGGCCGTATAAGGCCCAGTGATGCTACGGCCCGTAGAAGGCCCATTGTTTCTATGGCCCATAGGAGGCCCATGGTAACTACAGTAAATATGTAGCCCATGGTTATTGTGGCCTAGTTTAAAAAATAGGTTATTGTGGCCAAACCGCGGAAAAAGTACTGCACTGACTACAAGCAAACAAATAAACAAGACAACAAGGAAATAAATAAGCAAGCAACTTACGCTAGGCTATCATGGCTAGTACACATATTACATCCACTAGGCATCAAAGTTCACAACCAGTGCAAAAATAGGGAACAAAGCAGCATATCATATACATTGGTTGTCAAAGTTGGTGACCAGTGCAAATAAACGCTGCAGCAAAACAAGTCCAGAACTGAAACCACTTCAGAAGATCTCAAGAAACAATATCCTGGGTACCCATAATGCTGGCAAGATGCTTAGCAAGCTTATTAACTTTCTCTTGTTTGGCGCTTAAATCCTCCAGCGTTTGCTGTTGCACCAGAAAGTATGCATCTGAATTCTGCAGGGACTTCCTTAGTCCTTCAGCTTCCTATCGCAGCACATCTGATCGATCTCTTTCAACTTGAAGTTGAGACTCAAGAAGACGAACTAATTCAGGCAGCGAGTTCGAAGAGCTTGTGCCAGCAGTGGTGGCCAGTAACTCGAACACTACATCAAGACATGACTTTTTGGTTCTCTCACTGTCGTCAAGATAGTTTTTATCAGCTTTCTTGGAGACCAACAGGGATGTCTCACTATCTTGAACCATATCTGCATTACTTCCTTTACCATTGCATAACGGAGTACTGTTCTCCAATATTTTGTCCTCATTCTAAAAGAGAAACAAGCAGACACATCACAGGTTTACCATGTTATGTATGAAACTCATTTTGGTAAATCAGTTCAGTAGTAAAGTGGATAGGAAAACAGCATGAAACAAACATATATCTATGTACCATTGTCACTTTCTGGTCTATATCATTCTAGTTTTTGTTGCCAAATCAAGATAGAGACACAGTTCAAATAATATTTGTTCAAGACAAAGCATAATAGATAGAATATAAGTGTGGGAAACTATAGAGCAATAACAACACTTGTAATGTGCATGACATGAGAACATAATTGTTTATTCAATTGAAACTGAAGTCAACATAGAGCAAGTTACAACACCAAACCAGTTAGAGAAACAGGTTTAAAACATACCTGTTGCGCCATTGGAGTTTCAATTCCATCCTTCAAATTCGAAAATAGTTGGTATGAGTTAATACAATGATGCAAGAGCAAAGGAGTATGAACCATAGCTACAGAACCTGACCTGAGAACAATTCTACTTCTCCTTTAAGCGTTGAGTTAGGATCCAGAGTGGTGGTCCTCGTGCTTTGGGCACTGCAGTTCCCTTACTAACCGGTCGTGTTTGGGTGCTCTATGGTGGAGACGGTGTTGTGTCAACTAGAACTAGGTTACTATCTGTTGGGGCTGGGGTTAGAAGGGGAGTACCTGGTTCTCTGTCCAACTGGGTAGGGGTACAATATGCGAGAGTCTGGGTTATGTGTGGTGGGGCTGGTTCTTGGGCAAGTACAACCGTGGTTCTATCTGCATCAACTCGTAGCACTATCTTTTCTGAAGACCATGTTGTTACTCCCTTAGATACTGCCATCACCCTCTCCAATTCAAATGGATGATAAACAACAAAAGTAATTGAATGTACAGACATGTATGATAAGACAGGTGTAATGCATAGTGGGGAATAAAAGAGGGCATGAAATAATTCACATTTATGTTGTCTAACTAAACAGGATAGCATGACACAATTTCACATATATGATGGCTAACTAAACAGGATAGCATGACACAATTTCACATTATGATGGCTAACTAAAAAAGATGGAAAGACATAGTTCAAAGTATGATGACTATGTAAATAGGATGACATGATTTAACTATATAATGTGTTTATTAAATAGGTTGGCAAGCCATAATTCACATACATGCCGCATATGGAAACATGATAGCATGATATAATTCACGGATAGAACGACATAATTCAAAATATGATGACTGTAAACACTAAACAGGATGAGATGATATAACTATATGATGTCTTTATTAAATGGGTTGCCATGCCAAAATTCAGATACATGTTGTGTATGTAAACATGATGGCATGATATAATTCAAATATATGATTTATATAGTAAGCAAGTAAGAAGATGGCAATCCATATATGATGTAAAAACTAAGCAATGCAAGACAACATGCATGACATGGGTAATATAACCCTGCCAAGTTTGAGCATAGACCTCAGGGGGGAATTAGGACTAGTCATCAGTCTCTGAATCCTCCTCTAAGGAGCTCTTTGTAACCAGCAAGATGTTTGCTTCAGCAGGTAGCATTGTCTGCTCTGAATACCTTGTTTTCATTCCAGATACTTCCATCACCGCTTCAAATGGCTGATGCACAGGAAGAGTAGTTGAATATACAAATGTTTTCGACAAATGGAACAAGTAATACAAAAAAATGATAGCATGATATAATTCACATACATGATGATAGGCTAAATAGCATGGCATTGGATAATTCACATATATAATGCCTTTGCAACAAGATATCATCGCATAATTCACATATATAATGTCTTGCAACTCGATGGCAATGCATAATTCACATATATGGTAATTAGACACTAAACAGGTGGCATTCACACAAAGCATGTCTAAACTAATCAAATGACATAGCAATGCAAGACACCATACGCACGATATGAGCAACATAACCCTGCCAAGTTAGAGCATACACCTTGGGGGGAAATAAGACTGGTCATCTATCTCTGAATCCTCCTCTGAGGAGCTATCCGTAACCAGCGAGATATGCGCTTCGTCAGATAGCATAGTCTGCTCTGAAGACCTTGTTTTCACTCCAGAATTTTCCATCACCGTGTCAAATGGCTGATGCACACGAAGAGTAGTTGAATGTACTAACATTGTTGACAAATGTAATATGTAACGAAAATAAGGATGCCTGGTATAATTCACATATAAGATGACTAGATAAGCATGATGGCATTGCAAAATTCACATATATGATGCCTGGCTAAACAAGATGGCATTGCATAATTCACATAAACGATGAATAAACTAAATAGATGGCATTCACACAAAGCATGTCTAAACTAAGAAGATGACTGTCGGATTTCGGGTTCCGGCAGACCCTTGAGGTTCGAACACTGGGGTGCGCGCGGAGATTTCGCTTCCTACCTACCTACACCCCTCCGCCTCGCTAAGATCTAAGCTATGAAAAGAACAACACAAGGGACACAGGGTTTATACTGGTTCGGGCCACCGTTGTGGTGTAATACCCTACTCCGGTGTGTGGCGTGGTGGATTGCCTCTTGGGCTGATGATGATGAATGATACAAGGAAGGACAGCCTCGCGAGGGTCTATCCTTGGCTGGGGCGACGAACTACTGGGAGGAGTTTAGCCACCCTTCTCTCTCTCTCTCTCTCTGATCGAACACTTACTATCGAACCCTACTATCGAAAACCACCCTCTTCTGTGGGTGGCTGGTCCTATTTATAGAGGCCTTGGTCCTCTTCCCAAATATCGAGCGGGAAGGGAGCCAACAATGGCGGGCTAATTTGAAGGGGGGCAGCTAGTCCTAGCTACCCTGACAAAAGTAGTCTTCGCCTGCACAAAGCTCTGGTGGTGACGCCGTCCTGGGATTCACGATGACCTCCGTCTTGCAGTCCTCCTGGTCTTGGTCTTGTTGCACCAAAATGGCAACCTTTGCCTGATGCCTCGGTACTCCGCGGCTGCGCTTGCTCCCTTTGCACCAAAGAGGAAAGGAGGACACTGCGCGGGCTGGCACCCGCCTGGCGCCCTTGGTCGTCATGGCTTGCGTCACGGGCACCTTGTGAGGTACCCCGCCTTGATCTCTCCGCCTCCTCGCGAGCCAGCCTGATGAGGCCGTGCCTGAGGAAGCTCCGTGTCGTCCGCCCCGCGAGGCTTGGCCCCTCGCGAGGGTCTTGGGTCTGTGTTGATGAAGATGGGCCGGGCTAGGCCCCCCTTTGAGCCACGCCGCAGGCCGCAGGCAGGCAAGTCTAGGGACCCCCGTTCCCAGAACGCCGACAGTAGCCCCCGGGCCCAAGGCGCGCCTGGACTTGGCCGTGCAGGGAGGCGGAAGGGCAAGAGCGAAGCGCCACAGGCCCTAACTGCCTGCGGCCTTGGGCGCCGCGTGGTGGTTGACTGGACGTGGGCGTCTCCACTTCCCCATGGCGCCTCGGCAACTAAATGGATTGGACAAGTCCCTGCATGCAAAGCGGGTCATGATTACCTGCGATCGTGCAGGTCGGCGGTTGGCCTTCGCCGGCTATAACTACGGAACGGCGCGCACCCTTCCAGTCCATCCCTTCTTGCTTCTCCTTCTTCCCGATCCTTGCTCCGTCTTGCTGCGATGGCTCCGATCTGCCGGTTCTCGACAGCAGAGAAGGGAAAGGCTCCTCGAGAGGAACCAAACCCACTCCCGCCGAAGAAACGGCTCGTCCCCCTTGGCTCGGACGAGGGGGCCCTTCAGGTGGTGTCGAGGCCTTGGTGCGAGCGGGCGCCGCCGGGGTTCCCGCTTCCATTGTACGCCCATGTCGAGGGCCCTGAAGGAGCTGATGCTGACCGCCATGGGCGGCGCCGCCATCGGTGCCGACGGGTCACGAAGGTGTGGGTCGTCCCCCCTGGGGTCCACACCAAGGGCTCCTCCTGAGAGTTCGTGCTCCACATCGCCGTGCCTCTTTAGTCTTGGATTCGCCTTCCTCCGTTCTTCGCCTCCGTCTTCCCGCAGGGGGAGCCCCTGGAGCTCTGGCTGCAGCACGCCGGTTGCAGCACCCTCGCGACCGAGGCAGAGGTCGCGGTCGTTGCCCTGGGCGAGGTCTTCATGACTCGGGGCTGGAGAGAGATCGCCCGGGTTTGCAGGACAAGGGGCGTCTTCGCGATCCACTTGGATTACGATGGTGATTCGGTGATGTTCTTCAAGGTCATCGATGCGAGCGGGTGCCGGCTGGAGTGCTGCCCCGGGAGAGGTGGCCGGGGCCCTGCTGCCGCGAGGACTGGGCCTGCCGACCGCTCCCTTGGCGGCTCCACAAGCGGCGGAGGCGTCGGAGGTTCCAGCGACTCTGGCGAGCTCTTCGCGACTCCGGAGACGAGCGACAACAGCTACGAGCCCCCAAGCCGGCTCCCCTCCTGGAACAGGGCGGGCTCGTCAGGCCGCCGCCGACTCTGATCTGGATGGGGTTGGCGCCGGTGCTTGACGGCCCACTGTTGATGATGGCGTCTTCTGCAGGGGCGCACGTAGCTAGTGTTCCTTTAGGATCTGTTCCCTGCGAGGAATTAAAGACGCGTCCCGTGGGGGCTTGTAAGGTTCCTGTGATCCTGTTTTGTTAATATAACCCTTGTCGTAGAATTGTGCGAGTTGCTCATTCCGTCTTAGCTCAGTCCTTCCTTTCGAACCTCACGAGGGCTTGGTGCTCTGCGCTGACAGGTCCCAGTCCCAAGGCGACTTCAGCCGTCGCTGGTATGCCAGGTCGCGATGCCGTGGTCAAGGCCAGGAGGTGAGCGACCCGAAGTCCGGTAATAGCCCCTGAGTCACGATGCTCAGGAGGCCCCCTTTGGCGCTCAAGCAGCCGCCGTTCGGTGAGAAAGGAGAGGGGCGTCGCTAACACGGGATAGCATTAGGTGCGGGGATGGTGCCATGGTAGCTGGCGCTTCCGGGTGATGACTTATCTCGAGAATCAGGGGCCGCTCTCTGGTGTGTCGCCGGGTCCATGCATCGGCAGGCGCGAGGTTGCTCGGCGAGGTCCTCGTGAGTCTCTCCCTCTCGCCTTTTCTCCCCTTTCTGCTCTACATCCTCGGGTCCCGGCCCTCGAGCGAGTCTCAGCCGTCGCTGGTATGCCAGGTCGCGATGCCATGGACAGGGCCAGAGGGTGAGGGCTGGATAGCCAGTAGGAGCCCTGAGTCGCGATGCTCAGGCACCCCCCTTTAACGTGCAAGCGGTTCGCGTGGACGAGAGTGGAGGAGACACCGCAAGGGCCTCGCCTGATGCAGCTCCTTTAGGAGATCCTGTAGACCCATCATAGAAAAAAACAAGGGGTTGCCATGACAATTGACAGTTAGCCGTTGGTTGCTTCCGAGGGGTAATGAGGCACTGAAGGCTTGACGACGTGACGCTATGCGGGGCTGCCGCGGCCAGAGATCAGCCATTCAGGTTTGTCGGCGTTGCAGGGATGGACCCATGCGCAAGCGTCGTGCCGTTTGGGGGCAGCTCCGTTAGTTGGCGTCAGCTGAGCAGGCAACTAGGTAAAGCACATTAGCCGCGAAGGAGTGGATTCGTTCAAATAGATGCTGGGAAGGCGGACATCACTGGGTCAGGCCCAAGCAACTTGGGGATCATGCAGCCCGAGGGGCGCCCCCAATAAAGTAAGCTAACAACATGAAATAAAAGGGATACATGCTGCAGGGACGGACCCACGCGGCCTGGGAATAATGCAGCCCTGGGGGGCTCCCAGCTGGAAGTGAAACTTGAAAGATGTCACCTGATGACGTTGAGGACGAAGGGGTGTTGGTGTAGCAGACTCGGTGGGCTGCGGAAGCCGATCCTCATGAGCCCCCAGGCCCGGGGGCCTCAGGAGGCTCCGGAGGTGCTGGCGGCTCCCCAAGGACCATCTCCATCTCCGCCAGGGCCGCGGAACGCCTGGCCTCTTGTGCCTCCATGATTCCCCTTATGAGGCGCTGGTATGTGGCAGCCACATTCGGCAAGCCGTAAGGCATGCGAACATAGCTGTGGGGTGGACCTCCGCAGCACCCCACTCACGAGGGCCAGAGGCGCTCCAGGGGGGCGACTCGGTTGAGCCCTCGTATGTCGATGCAGACGCGCAGCCCACCATCCTCGCCTGGATGGGGGGCCGCTGCTAGTAGACGGCAGCCTCCTTTCATGACTCTTGACTCCTGTAGCTCCTGAATGGCCTTGCTAACGAACTCCTGAGGGTCTGGCTCTCCTTGCCTTACTCCTTCTTGAGGGAAACGTGCTTTGAAACACACCTCCATGTGGTGCCGAAGCGCCTCCCTCGTGACCCTAGCCAGGTCGGTGGCCCTCCAAGGGAGAGCCCCCGAGCCCTGCCTGAGGAGGGCACTGGGCACGCTTTCCTATGCGATGGAAGGAGGTTCCCCCTGGGCAGGCACGGGCCCTGAGGGGCCTGCCTCTTGAGGAGCCGGGCCGGACAATGTCTTCTTCTTCTTGGGGGCGGTCTCGGGAAGCCTGCGGCTTCCGCGATCCGGGTCTTCCAGTGACGCGACCTGAAAGGCTCGTTCCAGGGAACACACCGCATCCTTCTCTTCACAGGGCACCGTGATGACTCCGCCACTTCCTGGCAGCTTGAGGACGTTGTAGCCGTGGTGGGTTACGACCATGAACTTGGCCAGCGCTGGGTTCCCGAGGATGGCGTTGTATGGCAGGCGAATGTGAGCGACGTCGAAGTCGATGAGCTTGGTGCGGTAGTTGTCACGTGCCTCGAAGGTGACAGGGAGGCGGGCCTGCCCAATCGGGACCGTGGAGCCGTCGGTGACTCCGGAGAAAGGCTTGGTTGGCTGAAGCTGGCTGTAGGGCACTTGGAGATTGTTGAATGTTTCCACGGACAGGACGTTGAGCCTCGCCGCGCCATCGATGAGGGTCCTGGTGACCACCACGTTGCTGATGATTGGGGAACAAAGCATTGGGAGGACTCCGGCTGTAGCCGCACACTTGAGCTGATCTGCTGAGCTGAACGTGATGGCGCACGCCGACCACCTGAGAGGGCGCGTGGCTTCAAGCCTGGGGAGGACTGCATTCACTTCGCGGGCGAACTGCTTGAAGATGCGTTGAGAGGCTGGGCTTGAGCCCCGCCCAGGATGCAGGCAATCGCGCACGGCTCCTGGAAGCCCCCAGCCTCCTCGTCCTGGTGGCGGTCCTCGTTTCTCCATGGTTGCGGTGGCAGTGGAGGGAGGCCTGCGTTGCCTTGCGGGCGATCCTTGCGAGGCCGACCCCTCCAGTCTCCCTCGCGAGGCGGGTCTTGCCAGCGATCCTCGTGAGGTTGATTGCGCCACCCTTGGCGCAGGCTACGGTCTTCCCAGCATCCTGCGTTACTTCCTCCTCCTCGACCGTAGCCCCGGTCACCGCGGTTGGGGCGACGGCCTATCCTTCCTTCTCGCACGGCTCGGAGCTCTTGACATTCGTTGGTGTTGTGGGTGTGGAGGTCGTGGTACACGCAGTACCGGCTGCCCTTGGAAGGCTCGGGCTGATCTCTGCCCCGCTTGGTGTCTGGTTCTGCCATGAGCACGGCAGCCCCCTTGTGCTTCACATCCTTGGCCTTGGGCTGCTTCTCTTCCGGGTCTGCGGCAGGCAGCTCGAGGAGGGAGAGACGCCCTTCCTTAGCACTGGCGCACTTGGTTGCCAAGTTGAACAGCTCCAAAGAAGTGCACAGGTCTTCATGCATCACCAGCTCCTCCTTCATCTTGACATCGCGCACGCCGTCGGAGCAGGCTGAGATGATGGCCTCCTCAATCACCCTGGGAATCTTGAGGCGTGCGTTGTTGAAGCGCTGGATGTACTTCCGCAGGGTCTCCCCGGGTTATTGCTTGATGCGGCGCATGTCGCTCACGGCGGGTGGCCGGTCGCGAATTCCTTGGAAGTTGGCGAAGAAGCGGGTGCGCATCTCGTCCCAGGAGGAGATCGTGCCTGGAGCCAGGTTCAGGAGCCAGGTGCGGGCCCCGTCCTTGAGCGCCATGGGAAACCAGTTCGCCATGACCTTCTCGTCTCCGTTGGCAGCTTCGTAGACGTCGTTGACGGGGCGGTAGCGCAGGAGCTCGTTTGCCGCGATGAGCGCAGCTCGAGCCTCCATGGGTGCGCGGAGCGCGTGGGACGAAGAACCAGCTGGGGGGAGCGAGGGAGTTGCGGTGCGGCCATCTTGCCGCACGGACGGATGCTGAGACGATGCTTGCTGCTCGTCCCCCGCCGGGCCGGTGGTGGCGTTGTCGGCAGGTGACGGGGAACGGTGAGGACGCCCGCCGACAAGAGCCATCTGGGCGACGCGGGAAGCGAGAGCGGCCTGGTGCTCGGCGCGGGCCCGACGAGCGTCAGACATGGGTGCGATGGCCGGAGGAGAACGGGTTGGTGGAAGACGAATTCCGGCGCACCCCTACTTGGGGCGCCAAATGTCGGATTTCAGGTTCCGGCAGACCCTTGAGGTTCGAACACTGGGGTGCACGCGGAGATTTCGCTTCCTACCTACCTGCACCCCTCCGCCTCGCTAAGATCTAAGCTATGGAAAGAACAACACAAGGGACACATGGTTTATACTAGTTCGGGCCACCGTTGTGGTGTAATACCCTACGCCAGTGTGTGGCGTGGTGGATTGCCTCTTGGGCTGATGATGATGAATGATACAAGGAAGAATAGCCTCGCGAGGGTCTGTCCTTGGCTGGGGCGACGAACTACTGGGAGGAGTTCAGCCACCCTTCTCTCTCTCTCTCTGATCGAACACTTCCTGTCGAACCCTCCTATCGAAAACCGCCCTTCTTCTGTGGGTGGCTGGTCCTATTTATAGAGGCCCTGCTCCTCTTCCCAAATATCGAGCGGGAAGGGAGCCAACAATGGCGGGCTAATTTGAAGGGGGACAGCTAGTCCTAGCTACCCTGACAAAAGTAGTCTTCGCCTGCACAAAGCTCTGGTGGTGACGCCGTCCTGGGCTCCACGATGACCTCCGTCTTTCAGTCCTCCTGGTCTTGGTCTTGTTGCACCAAAATGGCAACCTTTGCCTAATGCCTCGGTACTCCGCGGCTGCGCTTGCTCCCTTTGCACCAAAGAGGAAAGGAGGACACTGCGCGTGCTGGCACCCGCCTGGAGCCCTTGGTCGTCATGGCTTGCCTCACGGGCACCTCGTGAGGTACCCCGCCTTGATCTCTCCGCCTCCTCGCGAGCCAGCCTGATGAGGCCATGCCTGAGGAAGCTCCGTGTTGTCCGCCCCGCGAGGCTTGGCCCCTCGCGAGGGTTTTGGGTCTGTGTTGATGAAGATGGGCCGTGCTGGGCCCCCCTTTGAGCCACGCCGCAGGCCGCAGGCAGGCAAGTCTGGGGACCCCCATTCCCAGAATGCCGACAATGACATATTTGATGTATAAAGTAAGCAATGCAAGGCACCATATGCATGATATAACCAACATCAACATGCCAAGTTAGAGCGAAGACCTCAGGGGGTAAATAGGAGTGGTCTTCTCCTTCTAAATCCCCCTCAGAATAGATATCTTCCTCTCGATTACAATCCAAAATGGGTGGAGGGGGGTTGCCTTTGCGCCTACCATGGAGTGACATCTGCATGAAATTTTATTGCCACGCAAGGCTCGTCTCTTTTGCTCTACATGTTCAGTTCCATTATGTACAATAATTGACATGCATAGGAATAAAACATAGTGAGATTATGTAAGGACTGCATGCAGATATCCAGAGTGATGGTAGCAACCTGTGGATAGACCGAAAACAATGATAGCAGGCAGATAATGGCTTCAGTTAAAAAATACAGATAATGGCTTCTTTACTGTTTGTTTCCCACCCAACATGAAACTCATAGTAGACACCAGAGATTAACCAGATAGTAGATAGATACTATTGATTGCGGCCCCGATATGTACCCCACAACCATTTAAAAACTCAAGTTTGACCATTAGATTGGAGCTGACTCAGAGTCTAATCGGTGAACTGGACGATAAAGTAGCATGTATTAACCGATGCATAACATAAGCAGACACGAAAGAGTGCGACCTCTCTTGTGGACCCGTGTAGTCCTCGAGGTCATCTGCTCATTGATGATGGTAATGCAGTTGTCATGGCTGCCAGCGGCGGGGAAGAAGATATGAGGCGGCGAAAGACAGTATGGAGGCCGGATCCCTGCTGTGCTGGACCCTTCTATCGTTGGAGCAACTGAGCTGGGGTGGACGACGGTGCAGCGGCAGCGGGACAAACCACACAAGGTTTTCTTTGACAACTATCTGTAAGAGATGTAATTATGTAAGGGCTCGTTTGAATTGGAGGATTCTAACAACACAGGGATAGGAAATACACAGTAATAGGATAGGAATGCACGTGCAAAACAGAGAATTTAAAACCACAGGATTTCTGCCAATCTGGGTGTTTGGTTCACAAGAATTGGAAGATCACTGGATGCAGAGAAGCATGGTGAGATTAAGTCAAACCACAAGAAAATGTATGGTTATAATGCTATTATGCTACTATCTCTTAGTCTTGTGCTACATGAATAGGAATTTGAACAGGAGGACAAATGGATATTAAAATTCATACGTTTTTTCTTTCAAGGAGACACTAAAGGAACAAATCCTACAGTTTTCCTTTGCTCCATTCCTTTGAACCAAATGCATGAATAGTAGTACCATAGGAAACTTTCCAATTCCTATGTTTTCGTTCACTTTTCCTTTCAAGCACTAGCGATTCTAGCTGGCAGGCTTGAGCAAGGAAAAGCCTACACTCAAAAAAATGTTTTTGTGCTACTTCTACTACTTTGGACCCAGGCCACTGCCCTACTAGCTCAACTCCTAGGCCCATCGACAAATGCATAGCTCAAACGCGCAGAGATAAATAATGATGGTGTTCAAGAGAGTCCATCATGGATAGCTAAGTTGCATGGTACCTCACTGCTTTTCATATAGTAGGAGAAACTAATCATATTTCACGTTACTACGTGTGCTCAGTGGACAATATATATAACATGTAGAGTAAAAAAGAGATGCAACAAGTGTACAACCTCTTTGGCGAAGCCATGTCGATCTCAGCATGATTGGGTTGTTCGGTGAGGATGATCCGGCTGACTTGGCTATCGGAGGAGGGGAAGAAGATCTTAGGCATCTTGAGATGGAGCCCGGGGTACTGCTCCGCTGTGATGTAGGGTTTCTGTTGGGGAACGTAGTAATTTCAAAAAATTCCTACGCACACGCAAGATCACGGTGATGCACAGCAACGAGAGGGGAGTGTATCGTCTACGTACCCTCGTAGACCGTTAGCGGAAGCGTTATGAGAACGCGGTTGATGTAGTTGTACGTCTTCATGATCCGACCGATCCAAGTACCAAACGCATGGCACCTCTGAGTTCAGCACACGTTCAGCTCGATGACGTCCCACAAACTCCGATCCAGCAGAGCTTCACGGGAGAGTTCCGTCAGCGCGACGGCATGATGACGGTGATGATGTTGCTACCGACGCAGGGCTTCACCTAAGCACCGCTACGATATGATCGAGGTGGATTATGGTGGAGAGGGGCACCTCTCACGGCTTGGAACAATCAAGTTGTGTGTCCTAGGGTGCCCCCTCCCCCGTACATAAAGGAGAAATGGGGGAGTCCGGCCGGCCCTTGCAGGGCACGCCAGGAGGATGAGTCCTCCTCCTAGTCGGAGTAGGACTCTCCTTTCCTACTCCTACTAGGAGGGGGGAAAGGAAGGAGGAGAGGGAGAAGGAAGGAGAGGGAGGAAAGGGGGGCTGCCCCCTAATCCAATTCGGTTTGGGCTAGGGGGCACACGCCCTTCCTTGTCCTGCCTCCTCTCTTCCACCACTTGGCCCATGAGGCCCAATACTTCTTCCCCCGTATTCCTGTAACTCCCCGGTACTCCGAAAAATACCCGAATCACTCGGAACCTTTCTGATGTCCGAATATAGTCGTCCAATATATAGATCTTTACGTCTCGACCATTTCGAGACTCCTCGTCATGTCCCCGATCTCATCCAGGACTCCGAACTACCTTCGGTACATCAAATCACATAAACTCATAATACCGATGGTCACCGAACGTTAAGCGTACGGACCATACGGGTCCGAGAACTATGTAGACATGACCGAGACACGTCTCCGGTCAATAAGCAATAGCGGAACCTGGATGTTCATATTGGCTCCTCCATATTCTACGAAGATCTTTATCGGTCAAACCGCATAACAACATGGGTTGTTCCCTTTGTCATCGGTATGTTACTTGCACGAGATTCGATCGTCGGTATCTCAATACCTAGCTCAATCTCGTTACCGGCAAGTCTCTTTACTCGTTCCGTAATGCATCATCCCGCAACTAACTCATTAGTTGCTTTGCTTGCAAGGCTTATAGTGATGTGATTTACCGAGAGGGCCCAGAGATACCTCTCCGACAATCGGAGTGACAAATCCTAATCTCGATCTATGCCAACTCAACAAGGACCATCGGAGACACCTCTAGAGAACCTTTATAATCACCCAGTTACGTTGTGACGTTTGGTAGCACACAAAGTGTTCCTCCAGTAATCGGGAGTTGCATAATCTCATAGTCATAGGAACATTTATAAGTAATGAAGAAAGCAATAGCAGTAAACTAAAACGATCAAGTGCTAAGCTAACGGAATGGGTGAAGTCAATCACATCATTCTCCTAATGATGTGATCCCGTTTATCAAATGACAACCCATGTCTATGGTTAGGAAACATAACCATCTTTGACCAACGAGCTAGTCAAGTAGAGGCATACTAGTGACACTCTGTTTGTCTGTGTATTCACACATGTATTATGTTTCCGGTTAATACAATTCTAGCATGAATGATAAACATTTATCATGAAATAAGGAAATAAATAATAACTTTATTATTGCCTCTAGGGCATATTTCCTTCAGTCTCCCACTTGCACTAGAGTCAATAATCTAGATTACATAGTAATGATTCTAACACCCATGGAGCCTTGGTGCTGATCATGTTTTGCTCGAGAGAGAGGCTTAGTCAACGGGTCTGCAACATTCAGATCCGTATGTATCTTCCAAATCTCTATGTCTCGCACCTGGAATTGATCGTGGATGGAATTGAAGCGTCTCTTGATGTGTTTGGTTCTTTTGTGAAATCTGGATTCCTTTGCCAAGGCAATTGCACCAGTATTGTCACAAAAGATTTTCATTGGACCCGATGCACTAGGTATGACACCTAGATCGGATATGAACTCCTTCATCCAGACTCCTTCATTTGCTGCTTTTGAAGCAGTTATGTACTCTGCTTCACACGTCGATCCCGCCATGACGCTTTGTTTAGAACTGCTCCAACTGACAGCTCCACCGTTCAATATAAACATGTATCCGGTTTGCAATTTAGAATCGTCTGGATCAGTGTCAAAGCTTGCATCAACGTAACCATTTACGACAAGCTCTTTGTCACCTCCATAAACGAGAAACATATCCTTAGTCCTTTTCAGGTATTTCAGGATGTTCTTGACCGCTGTCCAGTGATCCACTCCTGGATTACTTTGGTACCTCCCTACTAAACTAATAGCAAGGCACACATCAGGTCTGGCACACTGCATTGCACACATGATAGAGCCTATGGCTGAAGCATAGGGAACATTTTTCATTTTTCTATCTATCTTCTGTAGTGGTCGGGCATTGAGTCTTACTCAACTTCACACCTTGTAACACAGGCAAGAACCCTTTCTTAGCTTGATCCATTTTGAACTTCTTCAAAACTTTATCAACGTATGTGCTTTGTGAAAGTCCAATTAAGCGTCTTGATCTATCTCTATAGATCTTGATGTCCAATGTATAAGCAGCTTCACCGAGGTCTTTCATTGAAAAACTCTTATTCAAGTATCCTTTTATGCTATCCAGAAATTCTATATCATTTCCAATCAACAATATGTCATCCACATATAATATTAGAAATGATACGGAGCTCCCACTCACTTTCTTGTAAATACAGGCTTCTCCAAAAGTCTGTATAAAACCATATGCTTTGATCAGACTATCAAAATGTTTATTCCAACTCCGAGAGGCTTGCACCAGTCCATAAATGGATCGCTAGAGCTTGCACACTTTGTTAGCACCCTTTGGATCGATAAAACCTTCAGGTTGCATCATATACAAACTCTTCTTCCAGAAATCCATTCAGGAATGCAGTCTTTACATCCATTTTCCAAATTTCATAATCATAAAATGAGGCAATTGCTAACATGATTCGGACGGACTTAAGCATCGCTACGGGTGAGAAGGTCTCGTCATAGTCAACTCCTTGAACTTGTTGAAAACCTTTCGCAACAAGTCGAGCTTTGTAGACAGTAATGTTACCAACAGCGTCAGTCTTCTTCTTGAAGATCCATTTATTCTTGATGGCTTGCCGATCATCGGGCAAGTCAACCAAAGTCCACACTTTGTTCTCAGACATGGATCCCATCTCAGATTTCATGGCCTTAAGCCATTTTGCGGAATCTAGGCTCATCATCGCTTCCTCATAGTTCGTAGGTTCGTCATGGTCAAGTAAGATGATCTCCAGAACAAGATTACCGTACCACTCTGGTGTGGAACTTACTCTGGTTGACCTACAAGGTTCGGTAGTAACCTGATCTGAAGTTTCATGATCATCATCATTGGCTTCCACACTAATTGGTGTAGGTGTCACAGGAACCTATTTCTGTGATGGACTACTTTCCAATAAGGGAGCAGGTACAGTTATCTCATCAAATTCTACTTTCCTCCCACTCACTTCTTTCAAGAGAAACTCCCTCTCTAGAAAGGATCCATTCTTAGCAACAATTGTCTTGCCTTCGGATCCGTGATAGAAGGTGTACCCAACAGTCTCCTTTGGGTATCCTATGAAGACACATTTCTTCGATTTAGGTTCGAGCTTATCAGGTTGAAGCTTTTTCACATAAGCATCGCAGCCCCAAACTTTAAGAAACGACAACTTTGGTTTCTTGCCAAACTATAGTTCATAAGGTGTCGTCTCAACGGATTTAGATGGTGCCCTATTTAATGTGAATGCAGCTGTCTCTAAAGCATAACCCCAAAATGATAGCGGTAAATCAGTAAGAGACATCATAGATCGCACCATATCTAGTAAAGTATGATTACGATGTTCGGACACACCATTATGCTGTGGTGTTCCGGGTGGAATGAGTTGCGAAACTATTCCGCACTGTTTCAAATGAAGACCAAAATCGTAACTCAAATATTCTCCTCCATGATCAGATCGTAGAAACTTTATTTTCTTGTTACGATG
Organism: Triticum urartu; assembly: GCF_003073215.2. Lineage (NCBI taxonomy): Eukaryota > Viridiplantae > Streptophyta > Magnoliopsida > Poales > Poaceae > Triticum > Triticum urartu. The sequence continues at coordinate 351,391,312 of NC_053026.1, forward strand.
ATTTCCCACTTCACTCTGAAATTCTTTGAACTTTTCAAATGTTTCGGACTTATGTTTCATCAAGTAGATATACCCATATCTGCTCAAATCATGCGTGAAGGTGAGAAAATAACGATACCTGCCGTGAGCCTCAACATTCATCGGACCACATACATCAGTATGTATGATTTCCAACAAATCTGTTGCTCGCTCCATAGTTCCGGAGAACGGTGTTTTAGTCATCTTGCCCATGAGGCATGGTTTGCAAGTACCAAGTGATTCATAATCAAGTGATTCCAAAAGTCCATCAGAATGGAGTTTCTTTATGCGCTTTACACCAATATGACCTAAACGGCAGTGCCACAAAAAAGTTGCACTATCGTTATCAAATCTGCATCTTTTGGCTTCAACATTATGAATATGTGTATCACTACTATTGAGATTCATTAAAAATAGACCACTCTTCAAGGGTGCATGACCATAAAAGATATTACTCATATAAATAGAACAACCATTATTCTCTGATTTAAATGAATAACCGTCTCACATCAAACAAGATCCAGATATAATGTTCATGCTCAATGCCAGCACCAAATAACAATTATTTAGGTCTAAAACTAATCCTGAAGGTAGATGTAGAGGTAGTGTGCCGACGGCGATCACGTCAACTTTGGAACCATTACCCACGCGCATCGTCACCTCGTCCTTAGACAATCTTCTCTTAATCCGTAGTCCCTGTTTCGAGTTGCAAATATTAGCAACAGAACCAGTATCAAATACCCAGGTGCTACTACGAGCTTTAGTAAGGTACACATCAATAACATGTATATCACATATACCTTTGTTCACCTTGCCATCCTTCTTATCCCCCAAATACTTCGGGCAGTTCCGCTTCCAGTGACCAGTCCCTTTGCAGCAGAAGCACTCATTCTCAGGCTTAGGTCCAGACTTGGGTTTCTTCTCTTGAGCAGCAACTTATTTGCCGTTCTTCTTGAAGTTCCCTTTCTTCTTCCATTTACCCTTTTTCTTGAAACTGATGGTCTTGTTGACCATCAACACTTGATGCTCCTTCTTGATTTCTACCTCCGCAGCTTTTAGCATTGCGAAGAGCTCGGGAATCGTCTTATACATCCCTTGCATATTATAGTTCATCATGAAGCTCTTGTAGCTTGGTGGCAGTGATTGAAGAACTCTGTCAATGACACTATCAACAGGAAGATTAACTCCCAATTGAGTCAAGCGGTTATGGTACCCAGACATTCCGAGTATATGTTCACTGACAGAACTATTCTCCTCCATCTTGCAGCTGTAGAACTTATTGGAGGCTTCATATCTCTCAATTCCGGCATTTGCTTGAAATATTAACTTCAACTCCTGGAACATCTCATATGATCCATGACGTTCAAAACGTTGTTGAAGTCCCGGTTCTAAGCTATAAAGCATGGCACACTGAACTATCGAGTAGTCATCAGCTTTTCTCTGCCAGACGCTCATAACATATGTTGTTGCTCCCGCAGCGGGTTTGGCACCTAGCAGTGCTTCTAGGACGTAATTCTTCTATGCAGCAATGAGGATAATCATCAAGTTACGGACCCAGTCCATGTAATTGCTACCAGCATCTTTCAACTTTGCTTTCTCAAGGAACGCATTAAAATTCAACGGAACAACAGCACGGGCCATCTATCTACAATAACATAGAGAAGAAAAATACTATCAGGTACTAAGTTCATGATAAATTAAAGTTCAATTAATCATATTTAAGAACTCCCACTTAGATAGACATCCCTCTAATCATATAAGTGATCACGCGATCCAAATCAACTAAACCATGACCGATCATCACGTGAAATGGAGTAGTTTTCAATGGTGACCATCACTATGTTGATCATATCTACTATATGATTCACGCTCGACCTTTTGGTCTACGTGTTCCGAGGCCATATCTGCATATGCTAGGCTCGTCAAGTTTAACCCGAGTATTTCTGCGTGTGCAAAACTGGCTTTCACCTGTTGTATGTGAACGTAGAGCTTATCACACCCGATCATCATGTGGTGTCTCAGCACGATGAACTTTGGCAACGGTGCATACTCAGGGAGAACACTTATACCTTGAAATTTAGTGAGATATCATCTTATAATGCTACCGTCAATCAAGCAGAATAAGATGCATAAAGGATAAACATCACATGCAATCAATATAAGTGATATGATATGGCCATCATCATCTTGTGCCTTTGATCTCCATCTCCAAAGCACCGTCATGATCACCATCGTCACCGGCGCGACACCTTGATCTCCATAGTAGCATCGTTGTCGTCTCGCCAAATATTGCTTCTACGACTATCGCTACCGTTTAGTGATAAAGTAAAGCAATTACAGGGTGGTTGCATTGCATACAATAAAGCGACAACCATATGGCTCCTGCCAGTTGCCGATAACTCTGTTACAAAACATGATCATCTCATACAATAAAATATAGCATCATGCCTTGACCATATCACATCACAACATGCCCTGCAAAAACAAGTTAGACGTCCTCTACTTTGTTGTTGCAAGTTTTACGTGGCTGCTATGGGCTGAGCAAGAATCGTCCTTTCCTACGCATCAAAACCACAATGATATTTTGTCAAGTTAGTGTTGTTTTAACCTTCAACAAGGACCGGGCGTAGCCACACTCGATTCAACTAAAGTTGGAGAAACTGACACCCGCCAGCCACCTGTGTGCAAAGCACGTCGGTAGAACCAGTCTCGCGTAAGCATACGCGTAATGTCGGTCCGGGCCGCTTCATCCAACAATACCGTCGAACCAAAGTATGACATGCTGGTAAGCAGTATGACTTTTATCGCCCACAAGTCACTTGTGTTCTACTCGTGAATATAACATCTACGCATAAACCTGGCTCGGATGCCACCATTGCGGAATGTAGTAATTTCAAAAAAATTCCTATGCACACGCAAGATCATGGTGATGCACAGCAACAAGAGGGGAGAGTGTCGTCAACGTACCCTCGTAGAACGTAAGAGGAAGCATTATGAGAACGCGGTTAATGTAGTCGTCTGTCTTCATGATCTGACCGATCCAAGTACCGAACGCACGGCACCTCTGAGTTCAGCACACGTTCAGCTCGATGACGTCCCATGAACTCCGATCCAGCAGAGCTTCACGGGAGAGTTCCGTCAGCACGACAGTGTGATGACAGTGATGATGTTGCTACCGACATAGGGCTTCGCCTAAGCACCACTACGATATGATTGAGGTGGATTATGCACTACTAGAAAAAGGGCTATAGATGGGATTGACACTAATGGCGCACCAGACAAGCGGTGCGCCATTAGTATATACTAATGGCGCACGACCTTCTGATATGCCATTAGAGTTGAAACTACTAATGGCGCACCTGGCCCAGGGTGCGCCATTAGTATCAAATTTTTTTTTAACTAGTGTGCCTATCCAAACATACTAATGGCGCATCCAGACACAGTGCGCCATTACTAGTTGTAACTAGTAATGGCGCACCTGCCGGAAAGTGCGCCACTAATGTTGTTTTTTCTATTATCTTTTTTATTCCCTTTTTTGCAAAACTACTAATGGCGCACTGTTCCACCGTGCGCCATTACTAGTTTAAACTAGTAATGGCGCACTATGGAACAGTGCGCCGTTAGTATGTTTTTTTTTTGCAAAACTACTAATGGCGCACCACCAGAAGGTGCGCCATTAGTAACCTGGATTACTAATGGCGCATTTAGAGTTGGTGCGCCATTAGTAAGTGGGCAGCAACAAGATATTTTGGACAGCCTCTCCTACCCACACTCACTTTCTCCCCACTTCATTCTCTCCACCTCCTCCTTGTCTCGGGTGCCTCCTCTTTTTCACCTCATTTCCACCATAGATTCATTCAATTTAAGTGGTTAAATTACCTTGTTTTGATAGGTAAGTAAGGGGGGAAGCTATATTTATGTTGTTCTCCCTACAACAATGTGCACATGCACTTTTTATGGGCTAGCTAGATCTATGTATGTTCGTGGTGTTGCATATGTTTGTGGTGTTGCATATGTGTTTGTGTTTGGAGGTGTACTGGTATTTGAAATGCGATAGTTGCCAATATTTTGCCGGAATGTTGATTCATTTCCGTTTCGGCGAGAATTTTGGCATTAAGCATTCTTTTTGGTCCTATTTTTAGGGAAAGTCATGCCAAATTTTTTCTTGGTTCTAAAATATCGTTTTGCTCTACTCCAAAGGCGACCATGGTCCGCATGATGACCGAAGGCATCGTGAATAGGTTTTTGAGGGCCGCGAAGGCCGAGATGCTTCAAAAGAACGAGACGGAGATAAGATGTCCGTGTCGAAGATGCAAGCTGAAGAGCCTTATTACGGACCCGGAATCCAGGCAGGTGCGGGACCACCTGCTCTTGCGTGGTTTCATGGATGGCTATCGGTGGCAAGGTGATGAAGATGACTAGGAAGTCGTCCATGGGGGCCGGACAAGAAATGAGGAAGGGCAGCAAGACAACCACCGCGGCTCGGGCGGGCGAGAAGACGAAGAATCCCCAAGAGATGATCACGACGGTGATGCTGTACACAGTCATCATGTAGAAGATGCAGGACATGATGATGAGGAAGATGCCGGAGCAGACGATGGGCATGATCATGAAGATGATGATGCCAGCGGAGCAGACGACGCTGGACCATCGATGGGCTGGGTGCAGGACCCTCATATTCAAGAGCTGCTTCTCAAGCAGACGGATAACGCAAGAGCTACCGCTCGAGAGAAAGCCAAGATGGATCAAGTTGAGTTAGACGCGGTTACTCCATTGTATGAAGGATGCAGGCCCGAGGATACCCGCCTGAAAGTAACGCTCATGGCTCTGGAGATGAAGGTAAAACACAAAATGACCGACGCATGCTTCGACGAGAACATGTCATTCTGGCACGAACGTCTTCCCAAGGGGAACAATTGCCCGACCAGTTTGGAGGAGGCGAAGAAAATCGTGTGTCCTCTGGATTTACCGCACGTGAAATACCATGTGTGCATGAACAATTGCATCATTTATCGGGACGAGCACGCGGAGTCTACCATATGTCCGGTGTGCGGCGTCACTCGATACAAGAAGAGGAAGAAAGCTCCTCGAAAAGTGGTGTGGTACTTTCCGATCACTCCTCGTCTGCAGCGGTATTTCGCGGACCCTAAGGTAGCAAAGCTCTTGCGTTGGCATGCGGATAGGGAGGAGAAGAAGCGAGAAGATGACGCAAATGATCCGGAGATAGATAAAAAAGACAAGATGCTGAGTCACCCTAAGGATGCGAGCCAGTGGCAAGCGTTGAACTTCGAAGACCTAGAATTTGGGAACGATCCAAGGAACATCGTGCTGGGCGCGAGCACCGATGGAGTCAATCCGTTTGGCAGTCAGAGAAGCACACATAGCACCTGGCCTGTGTTTGTGTGGATGTACAACCTTCCCCCCTGGTTGTGCATGAAGAGGAAGTACATTCACATGAGTATGCTAATTGAAGGACCGAAACAACCAGGGAACGACATCAATCTGTATCTGGGGCTGCTGAAAGAGGAGCTTGACACGCTGTGGAAAACGCCAGCCAATACGTGGGACGCCGCAGAGAAAGAATATTTCCCTATGAGAGCCGCGCTGCTCACGACGATGCACGACTATCTCGGTTACGGATATGTTGCGGGGCAGGTGGTCCACGGATTTTATGGATGCGTCAGGTGCATGGATGACACAACATATCGCCAGCTAGATAGAGATCCCGGGTCTTCGAAAACCGTGTTCATGGGACATTGAAGGTGGCCTCACGACGATGACCCATGGAGAAAATGCAAGGATCTATTCGATGGTGAAACCGAACCCCGAGGACGCCCGCGTACGAGGAGCGGCGAGGAAATAGACGAGCTGTTGAAAAATTGGAAAGACTGCCCACTGCCAGGAAAGAAGCAAAAGGCGCCAGAGCCGGGAAAGAAGCGAAAGGCGCCAGAGCCGCTACTGAAGGTATGGAAAACGAGGTATGTTTTCTGGGACTTGCCGTACTGGAAGATCCACCGTGTGCCTCACAGCCTTGATGTCATGCATATCACGAAGAATGTGTGTGAGAGTCTGCTTGGCACCCTGCTCAACATGCCAGAGAGGACCAAAGATGGGCCGAAAGCAAGGGCAGACTTGAAATCAATGGGCATCAGGTAGGAGCTTCACGCTATATATGATGATGATGATGATGATGAGGCGAAGCAGGACACGGAAAGTCGTCGCAAAGGCAAAAAGGCCAAGAAGACCGGAAATGACTACCCTCCCGCGTGCTTCACTCTAAGTCAGGAGGAGATCGAGCAGTTTTTCACCTGCCTCGTAGGAGTAAAACTTCCTTACGGTTACGCGGGGAAGATAAGCAGATACCTAGACCCAGCGAAGCAGAAGTTCAGCGGGATGAAGTCTCACGACTGACACGTGCTGATGACGCAGATACTTCCAGTTGCAATCCGTGGGATCATGGACGTGCACGTCCGTGAAACCCTATTTGGCCTATGCAACTTTTTCGACGTCATCTCTCGGAAGTCTGTTGGCGTGAGGCAACTCAGAAGGCTACAGGAAGAGATCGTGGTGATACTATGCGAGCTTGAGATGTACTTCCCGCCCGCATTCTTCGACGTTATGGTGCATCTGCTGGTCCATATCGTGGACGATAATATCCAACTCGGGCCGACGTTCCTGCACAACATGATGCCGTTCGAAAGGATGAATGGTGTCATCAAAGGATACGTTCGCAACATGTCACGTCCAGAGGGAAGCATAGCCAGGGGCTTTCTGACCGAAGAGTGCATCTCCTACTGCACGAATTATCTAGGCATCGAGAACCCCGTTGGTCTGCCCGTCAACAGGCACCTCGGCAGGCTCGCTAGATGGGGTCACCGTGAGGGTCGTCGCGAAATGCATGTCGACTTCGAGGGTCGACTCGCCGACTTTGAAAGAGCAAACCTAGTCGCGCTACAACACATAGACGTGGTCGATCCTTGGGTGGTAGAGCACAAAACCTTTATTAAGAAGACGTACAATGACCGAGGCCAATAGAGGACGGACGGAGATATACTCAAAGAGCACAACTCATGTTTCACGCGTTGGTTCAAGCAGAAGCTTCTGTCGTACCCTTTACATGAGGATTCTTCCGCGGAGGAACAACTCATATTCGCCTTGTCACAGGGCGCCTAGCACAACCTGATGACCTATGAGGCGTACGATATCAACGGCTACACATTCTACACCGAGGCCAAGGACATGAAGAGCGATAGTTATCAGAACTCCGGGGTAACGATGGAATCCTACACCGGTAACGACAAGGACAGATACTACGGAAGGATCGAGGAGATCTGGGAGCTGAGCTACGCTGGAGAGAAGGTCCCGATGTTCCGTGTCAGATGGGCCAAGAGCGTCCTAAAAGAAGACCGGTATTTCACCACCATGGTTATACCCGAAGCCAAATCCAAGACCGCGGGCGCAAACATCACCACGAAAAATGAGCCATGGGTACTGGCTTCCCAAGTGGACCAATGCTTCTTCATTACCGACCCGTCAAAGCCCATTCGTGTTGTCATGAGGAGAGGCAAAAGGAAGATCATCGGAATGGATGGAGTAGCCAATGAGCAAGACTTCGACAAGTATGGCGACCCGAGGATCGAACATGACGACGATGATGAAGTAGCAGCATAGACCACAAGAAGAAGTAGGACCACCCTACCTAAAGGACGTCCATTCCACAGAAGAACTCCATTTGCGAAAAAGAAGGGCAAGAAGATTGTGAACAGATAGCTAGCTAAGATCGATTGTATTTAAATCGTAGCCTTCATTTCTCGATTGTATTTCATGGGCACTTTTTGAACTATCATGAATATTTTAAAATTTCATGGACACTCGATCTCGATCCCCCTCCATCTCGATCGCTATCCCACCTCGCCAGATCCGGTCCCCCTCGCCGCCGATCACCCCCTGGTCCACCGGCCGCCGCCGCCGACCCCCCGCACCCTCGATTCCCCCCCTCCACCGGCATTACTGTTTGATGTAATTTTTTAAAAAATTATTACTATCTTATAAAAAATATTACTGTTACTGTCTTATAAAAAATATTACTGTTATGATTTAAACAAGTTTAAAAAATTATGACTGTCTTATAAAAAAATACTAATGGCGCACCACGGTGAGGTGCGCCATTAGTATGGATGTACTTATGGCGCACCGAGGGGTGGTGCACCATTAGTATTGTGCCATTGCTATAAGAAAAAAAACTACTAATGGCGCACCACGGTGAGGTGCGCCATTAGTATGGATGTACTTATGGCGCACTGAGGGGTGGTGCGCCATTAGTATTGTGCCCGATCCCCCCTTCCTCTCCCCCTCGCCAGTTCCCTCTCCCTCCCTCCACCGCGCCGCCGTCGCCGCCGCCCCGACCCACTGCGCCGCAGCCGCCCACGCGCCCCCGCCGCCTCCCTCTCCCCTTCCCCCCCTCATCGCCGGCGGCCCGGACGCCGCCCCGTCCACCTCGTTGGGCTCCTCCTCCCGCTCCGCGTCCTCGGGCTCCTCCTGCTCGCGCTCGCGCTCGCGCTCCCTCTCGTCGTCCTCCTCATCGCCGCTCCCCTCCCACCGCCAAGCGCAAGTGAGCAACCGGCACCTCGACGCCGCCTCGACGCCGCCTCTCCTCCACAACGGCCGCTGCAACAGCCCAAGTAAGTTCTCCTCCTTCTTCTTCTTTTAGATCCATTAGGCCTCCGGTCGATCTGTCCCGCGGGTGTGGATTAGGAACCCTTTGTTTCTTTCTTGGAATTGATTTTGCTCCGGTTCTTGGCTCTCTGCTCGGCATGCGATCCCTGATAGTTTCTATAATTGCAGAGCACTGATCGCGGCCTCGTTTCCATCTTGTTGGTACTTGGAACTTGGAAGGGGGACAAGCAGGCGGAGCGGGTGTAGCCAGACCGGAAGAAGTAGGCTGGAGGTGGAGTGAGAAGGGGAAGCAGAGAAAGAAAGGTTTGTTCCATGTCCTCGGATGAAGTTCCATGTTTCGATGGTCTCTGTGTAGTTTCTGATGCAGACCGTACATCCATCAAAAGCCACAATGCAAGCCAACTTTTATTTCTCTTGCCTGGTTCCACTAAGAAGTGTTATTGCAAGCTATTAATTATTTTTCAGTTGTGAGCCTTGAGAAGATTAATTTTTTCCTATATTGTAGCTTTAACAGTTTTCAGTGTTCCATCTTTCTAGTCTCCTATGTTGAATAGAGACATAAAATTTTCAGTGTTAAATCAATTGTGTGATCTCTTTTTCTATGTTTCAAGGACTGCCCAATACAAGTAAAGCAATTTGTTCTGATCAGTCAACTGTGAGTGAATCAGGATGTTGATTAATGTGAGGGATTCACTTGCTGCTCCACTATTATAATTTGGCAGCTCAAAACTATATGTAGTATGCTTTGTGTGGAGTTTTTTCTTCAGTTTTGGCCACTATTGATGTTTAATACTTCATACAAAACACATGATAAAAAATGACTCGATTTACTATAAAAACTACCTTTCCTGAATAATGCCATTTTTTTATTTTTACTAGCATGTTACCATTAAAATAGTGGTGAAAGTATTGCTTGTTACTTAGAGTAGTATAAAAGACATTTTGGACCAAAACAAGTTTCTGGTATAGTTAGAGGACGCCTGACCCATTGCTTGAGCCTTGTATTGCAAGTTGATGAAATTCGATTTGTTAGTGACTAGCTAGCTCATTCATTTCTAAAAAGCATGCGATGAGCTAGAACCCAGACATCTATGCTATCTTACTCCATGAGCCTCTACGCAGACCAAATGTAGCCAAAAACAAGACATCTATGCTATCTCACATCTAAGGTGTGCTACTGCACTACAGATTACCTGTTCTCTGGTTCAATTGTTGGTTCTATCTAATAATGCTGAGGGTTCTACTTTGGGGCTTTTTGATTCCAAGCAAACCTAGCTGATTTTTATCAAGAGGCCAAACATTCATCTAGTTTTGCTATGAACTGCTGCTAATGTATGATGTTTTCCTATGAATTTGCTATGTGGTACTGCTTATATATGCTAGAACTAATTTTGATATGGATGTGCTGATTGTGTCAAGTAGTAGTACAAGGTTGTTGCCCTCTGGATGCTACCATTGTATTTGCATAGAGGAAATATTGATGGTCTATCTGTCCTGCATATTGTGCTTTGGATGTGCTTTGGCCTGATTGTTCACAGCAATATATATACTGTGGTAATACTAGTGTAGGCTTGTATAGTTGTATAGTTTCAGATGTCTCCTATTCTGGGTCATGGACTTTGTGCCATGGCCACATTGGTTTTCTGTTTGGCCTCAATTTGGACTGACAAATGATGGTCTACTAGCTGGTCTACTAGCTGGCAAGATGCTTTGGCAGAAGTTCGGAATTGTTATGCAGTGTTGTGTTCAGTTTTGGCAGGAGTTCAGAACTGTTAGGCAAAGGTCATGTCTCCGACCATCGTGTCGTGATGATTTCGCAGGTACCCCGGGAGGCCCTTGAGTTTGTTGGAATGTCGATTAACTTCCGTTCCGGCAAATTCGGGTACTCCATATGTCCTATTTTTAGCAAAGGTCATGCTGAAATTTTCTGTGAATTTTAGCATGACTTTGCTAAAAATAGGACATATGGGGTACTTGTGACTAATGCATGGGCCGGGGTATCTTAGTAGTTAATTAAGTAGGATCATGTGCCCCGGCGTACTTGTGACTAATGCATGGCTTTTAGGGTGCCTCGGTGTCGATAAAAACCGAAATGATGAAAGCTTAGGCTTTTAGGGTGCCTCGGCATCGAAAAACCCTCAATGATAAAAGCTTAGCTTTTAGGATGCCTCGGTGTCGACAAACCCTAAATGATGAGACCATGATCTTGTTCCTTGACAATAACCAACTTTTTGACCAAACTTTGTTCCTATTTATAGAGAAACATGGCCAACAACGATGAGGCCGGGGGTTCGGGTGGCAAGAAATTCTGGGAGCTGTCCCAGGAGATGGAGGAACAACCTCACTTGTATGAGGACGCCGCCTTCCCCACCGATCCTGAGACCACTGATGGTACCGCCGAGGATGACCCCACTGATGCCACCACTGATGGTGCCGCCGAGGATGCCACCACTGATGATGGCGGCGCACACACAGATGGCAGCCAACCGAAGAGGCAACGGAAGGACCGGCGCCCGACCGTGCTCCACACCCTCAAGGAGGAAGTTACTGAAGTGGACTCCGACGGGAATCCAACGGCGCCCGAACGAATAGTCAAGGGGTACTCGCTTCAGCTCGGGTGCATTCTCCGGAGCACCGTCTCGATCAACACTGAGAACCTGAGGCATCCTGACCGAGGGAATTTGCGCAACCTCCTCTTCACGAAGCTGCACGAATGATACAAGTTCCCTGCTGAATTTGAAAACACAAGCCTCAAAGGGAATAAAGTGAACAATGCTGCCCTCACGAAGATGAGAAAGGCCCTGTCTACTTGGAAAAGCAATGTGAAGAGAATGATCGAGAAAGGTGAGAGTTATGAGAAGATCAAGGAGAAAAATCCTTCGATCACCGAAGATGACTACAACAACTTCAAGATCAATTGCTCGAGCACCGCAAACTCCGAATCAAGTAAGTGGAGGAAAGAAATGCGGGAGCTGAACTTAGGGGAACACACACTCGGTCCCGGTGGTTACAGAGTGGCGGAGCCTATATGGGACAAGGAGGAGGCGGACCGTGCCGAGCAAGGCCTACCGCCCCTCTTCGATAAATACGGTGACAAGCAGACCAGGAACTTTGTCAGGGCCCGGTACAAGAAGGACCCGAAAACAAAGGAGCTTACCACGGATCCGAAGACCAGGGCGCTTGAGCTTGTTCTGGTAAGGAATACACCCCCACGTAATTAGCTCCATATGGTTGCATTCTAATTAATGAAGCCAAATTTCTAAATGGTTCACATTCCTTCCGCAGGCGACTGAAAGCAGTAGCGCGGGGTCGACTAAGAGCAACCCTTGGGACACCACTCTAAATAGGGCGTTGAATGTAATGAAGAACAAGGATAAGCTCAGTAAGCCGACGTCAGCTGGTCGTGTGGCCGGCAAAGGCTTGTCGACAAAATGGTCGTCATACTATAACACTGGTGGGCGAAAGGAGAAAAAGACCAGCTCAGAAAGCCAGGCACGCGAGGTTCAAGAACTCAGGGCACAGGTGGCGCAGATTCCGGAGATTGTCCAAGAGCAAGTGCAACAACAACTTGGAGCGACGATCACCGCCATTGTGCCTACCTTGATCCAGGGGATTAGTGCGTGGATTGCGGGCGGCCAATAGGGGCCGCCCCCGATTCCTAGCTTCACGGCCAGCAACTCGCAGAACGCGATGCCGGGGCCATTGGTGTCTCCGGCGGAGGCCGCATTGGTGCCTCCGACGCCGGCACGTGAGATTAATGCACCCGAGTGTACGCCGGCCGGCACCTTTGCAGCAAGCGGCCCCTCCGTCAACTGCATGCCCGCCGTTGGTGGTGCCTCGACATTAGCCGAGCTCAACGCCATCATCACGGTAACTAATTAAGCCTCTCTCGGCCGAGGACTTCATCTCCTTGCCTTTGACTGGGCATCCCTAACGCCCTACATGTTTTCGCAGGGCGCCGCCGACGTTCCGTGCACTGTCCTGCACTTCGTGAACAACGAGTTGGTCGATGTCGCCAAGGGAATAATCGTTCAACCGGGCAACCCCTTGTTCCACGGTACCTAGATGCCACCCAACTTGTTTAGGGTTCAACTGGTTCGGGTGCTGCCAGGCTGCGACGAGTTGTTACCTCTGATTTGACCCGTCGGGGCCGACGATGATGACGTGATGACCCTCAGCGCCTACCTGAGTTGGCCCCTGCTTTGGCCGAAGAGTCAGATTCGTTTGGGGGCGGGGGACACCACCCCAAAGACAACACCGCCAGTCGTGCCGGCGCCAACTCGGCCCCATGGCAAGACCGCCGCAACGGTGCCGGACATCCCTATGCCACTGGATCCAAACATGCATATGGCACAGGATCAGAACGACGACGACGACGATACATTTGCCAACGTCGATCAGTACTTTGCCGATTATGGGTACGGTGGCGACTTCATGGGGCCTCCTTCTCAAGAACCCAACCCAAAAAAAGACGTGCGCGATCTAGCTGGTACCGCGGAGAAGCCAAGTTGCAACAGGCGTCGTCTGCAGTTCAGCTCTCAGGAGACGCCTCCAGCTGCCGACTTCACCGAGCCTCAGATAGGCTAGGTGCGAAATATGATCAGCCCCAACACACTCAAGAAGGCGGTCTGTGAGCAGAACTCGGTCCCATTACAGGAGAAGAAGAAGGCACGCAAAAGAAAGACTAACAAGGGTGCGGGCCAGCCGGCACCGAGTACGATCCGTGCTCAGGACGGGCCACCTTCACTTGAGGATATCTCGAGGAGGGTGCATGTGGCGGGTAGGCCGATGCTACCGAGAAATATGCTCGATGCTGCAACCGGTGCTATGCGGAGTCTGCATGACAGTGTTCTTTCTTTGGAGAAGCGGCGTCTCGGAGAGAAGGATGTGGCATACCCGGTTTTCGCGGCCAAGGTGCCAGAGGGCAAGGGCTTTGTGGATAACTCCATCGGGGGTACGATCGTCCTGCGGTTTGATGACATCCACGCTATGTTGAACCTTCATCTGCTGCACTACACCTTCGTTCGGCTATTTTCGCTGAGTATGGAGATGCGGATCATTCGCGACAAGACCCCGGACATCGTGATAGTCGACCCCTTCTACATGCGTGCCAAGATCTTGGGCAGCGCTGGGGACCGGAAAGTCGCGAGTTCTTACCTCGAAGGCGTCATTCTGGCAAACCAAGATAAGGATAACTTCCTCGTGCCTTACTTTCCCGAGTAAGTCCTCCCCTCAACCGCCCCGTAACATATGAATTCTTAGATTTCGATCGTTTTTCTTTTAACATTCCGTGTTTTCTGCAGTGACACACATTGCACGCTCATCCTCCTAAGCCCCAAATATTCCATGGCCACGTATTGCGACCCGGACCGTCAGTCGAACGTAGACTACACAAATGTCAAGAAGGTTCTTGATGATGTTCTCCCCGGCTACGTCAAATCTGGAGGCACCTTCACTAGGCCTATTTGTAAGTACGGCAAGCACGTGTTCTCCCACAATACGACGTTCTATTGCGTCAAGCAGCCGCCTGGCGGTCAGAAGGGTGCCTACTACGCCATCCATCACATGCGGGCGATCGTACGGGACCATCATCAACTTCTGCTACCGAGTAGACTCAAAGATTGGGCCGCGAGCGTGTCGGCAATCCAGGACGCGGACATCAGACAAGAATTCTTTCGCATCCAGTCGGAGTTTGTGGAAATCATCCATCAAGATGTCCTTCTTACCTCGGGGCAGTTCTACCTCAGAAATCAACCGTCCAACAGTGACATCGACACAATCCTACAAATGCAGGCTCACAACACCCGTTGTTTCATGACTCCCACGATAGACGGCGGCTTCATCCACGCTCTGGTCCCTTGAGTCGAGTCGAAAGCAGTGATGTTGTGTCTAGTTCTGAAACATCGATTGGCTCATGTTGTAATTAAACTTTAATGAACTTGTATTATGTCTCTTTGGTTTCGAGAGTCGTTCAACTTAAGATGTAATCGATGCTATTAATGTCTTGCTTTTCTCTTCCGATCATTCTGTTGCATACTTATATATTGCTTATGTATTGTCTGTGAATTGGTACTAACGTTTCGTTTGGCTACTGCATAGCGATGCCGTGGTATGTCGTGTACAAGGGTAAGGTTACCGGAGTCTACGATGACTGGGAGGAGTGTCGGAGACAGGTTCATCGATTCAGCGGTAACAGTTACAAAGGGTACGCCACTAGGGCCGAGGCCGAATCTAGATATGCCCGCTATGTAGAGGGAGAGGGGAGGGAGCGTTGGAGGAACCGGATGAAGACGAGTTTCATCGTGATGATGCTCATCGTGATGACCGCAGCTCTCTTCTATGTGATGGTAGCTTAGATGGTCGATATCAACTTGTAATGTGAAGACAAACTCGCGGTCTCGAGACTTGTAATATAATGTTCTATCTTTGTTCGGTCTTTTCAATTCGGAGACTAATATGATGAATTGTATTCGGAGACTAAAATGATGAATTGTATTCAGAGACTAATCTTCTATTGTATTCAATGAATCTGTTGTTGATGTGTGCTGTTTATATTTTGTTATACATTTTGTAACCTGTGCAGAAAACAGAAAATTAAAAAATTAAAAAAAACCTAATATTCATACTAATGGCGCATCACATCATAGTGCGCCATTAGTATGCCAAAGGATACTAATGGCGCATCATTAAACAGTGCGCCATTAGTATGCCGAAGTTACTAATGGCGCATCTTGTTGTCGTGCGCCATTAGTATGCCAAAGCACCTGGGTATACATGGCCCCCTGGGAGGCATACTAATGGCGCACTGTTGTATATACTAATGGCGCATCTGAGGTGCGCCATTAGTATACCAGATACTAATGGCGCACCAGTGGTGCGCCATTAGTAAAATATACTAATGGCGTGCTACTAATGGCGCACCACTAATGCGCCATTAATGGCCAAATTAGGTGCGCCATTAGTAGGCCTTTTCCTAGTAGTGATGGTGGAGGGGTGCACCGCGCACGGCTTGGAACAATCAACTTGTGTGTCCTAGGGTGCCCCCTGCCCCCGTATATAAAGGAGAAAGGGGGAGACCGGTCGGCCCTTGCAGGGCACGCCAGGAGGATGAGTCCTCCTCCTAGTAGGAGTAGGACTCCCCTTTCCTACTCCTACTAGGAGGGGGGAAGGAACGAGGAGAGGGAGAAGGAAGGAGAGGGAGGAAAGGAGGAAAGGGGGGCCGGCCCCTAGTCCAATTCGGTTTGGTCTAGGGGGTCCGCGCGCCCTTCCTTGTCATGCCTCCTCTCTTCCACCACTTGGCCCATGAGGCCCAATAGTTCTTCCCCCGTATTCCCGTAACTCCCCGGTACTCCGAAAAATACCTGAATCACTCGGAACCGTTCTGATGTCCGAATATAGTCGTCCAATATATAGATCTTTACGTCTTGACCATTTCGAGACTCCTCGTCATGTCCCCGATCTCATCCAGGACTCCGAACTACCTTCGGTACATCAAATCACATAAACTCATAATACCGATCGTCACTTAACGTTAAGCGTGCGGACCCTACGGGTTCGAGAACTATGTAGACATGACCGAGACACGTCTCCGGTCAATAACCAATAGCAGAACCTGGATGTTCATATTGGCTCCTACATATTCTACAAAGATCTGTATCGGTCAAACCGCATAACAACATACGTCATTCCCTTTGTCATCGGTATGTTACTTGCCCGAGATTCGATCGTCGGTATCTCAATACCTAGGCCAATCTCATTACCAGCAAGTCTCTTTACTTGTTCCGTAATGCATCATCCCGCAACTAACTCATTAGTTGCTTTGCTTGCAAGGCTTATAGTGATGTGCATTACCGAGAGCGCCCAAAGATACCTCTCCGACAATCGGAGTGACAAATCCTAATCTCGATCTATGCCAACTCAAAAAGTACCATCGGAGACACCTGTAGAGAACCTTTATAATCACCCAGTTACGTTGTGATGTTTGGTAGCACACAAAGTGTTCCTCCGATAATCGGGAGTTGCATAATCTCATAGTCATAGGAACATGTATAAGTCATGAAGAAAGCAATAGCAGTAAACTAAAACGATCAAGTGCTAAGCTAATAGAATGGGTCAAGTCAATCACATCATTCTCCTAATGATGTGATCCCGTTTATCAAATGAAAACTCATGTCTATGGTTAGGAAACATAACCATCATTAACCAATGAGCTAGTCAAGTAGAGGCATACTAGTGACACTTTGTTAGTCTATGTATTCACATATGTATTATGTTTCCGGTTAATACAATTCTAGCATGAATAATAAAAATTTATCATGAAGTAAGGAAATAAATAATAACTTTATTATTGCCTCTAGGGCATATTTCCTTCAGTTTCGTCGTTGGAGCAGCTCAGGTGAGTTGTATGACATCGAGGCTGAAGCAGGACAGGAGAGACAATGTTAACCTGAGTGGAATTCTAATAGCATCTCCAATAGATGATGTAAAATACATAACCACAAAGTGCTAGATGTAAAATACATCAGCCGCTCATCTCTGAACTTAACTGTCGAAACTGAATTTAACTATCAAAACTGAACTTAACTGTCGAAACTGAACTTAACTGTCAAAACTGAATTTTGTTGTCGAAACTGAATGCACTAGTAGCAGAAAAGCAGTAGCAGCAGGAGCAGCGCGTGCGAGAGCCGGGGCAGCTGGTCGTGTAGCAGCATCAGGTGAGGCTACACGTCAGTTGACTGACTTTTTCATCTCTGGTCAGTCGATTTTCCAGCCGTTGGATACGAAATCAAGAGCCAGCAGTTCATCTTCAACCTCCACCCCCCTAAGCCGCCAGCCACCACCGGCCAAACAACCGCCCCCTGCCACCGGTGGCCGGCGGTGCGCCGCCCGCCCGCCCAGAAACCACTCCCCACCATCGGTCCGCCACCGCCCCGGCCATCCCTCTAGGCCCCCCGTGCTGAGCTTTTTCTCCGGCGATCCCCACGCCATTGCCCAACCACCGCCCCCACCCTGAACCCTAAGATAGTGTTGGTGGGAACAACACCTATGGGATCACAAGAATCCCTACTACGGTTAGCGGGGCGCAGGGTCGTGAGAAGAGCGGATCAAACAGATAGTACACAGTTTGTTTATCCAGGTTCGGGCCGCGAGGATGCGTAAAACCCTACTCCTGCTTTGGTGGATGTATATTCCTATTCTTGAGCTAGCTCTGGGGCATTAGGAGCTCCAAAAAGCCGAATCCTCCTCCTGGTCGCCTTGGGCCTCCTTTTATAGAAAAAGGGGTTGCCAAAGTGGCATGCAGGAGGTCGAAAGGGTACAGTGATGCGAGGTTATCCATCGCATTACATGACAAGGCGCATTTAATGCGTCTTGCTTAGGTGTCCTTGCTTTATCGGGGACGGGGGAGAAACCTGTCTCGTCCGTCGCCGCTCCTTCTTGTGTCGACACGCGCCCTGGCCAGCGATGCCTGTGATGCCATGTAGGTAGGCAGGCAGCTGAGGTGGCGCAGTGGAGGGTCTTCATGAAGATCTGCATGCCGCCACGTAGGTGCCTGCCCAGCTGGTTGGGTCGGCAGCCGCATGCGTACGGTGGTGGAGGTTTAGTCGGCGTGGGCCTGATGGTGGCCCTGCGGATGTTCTTGGCAAGGGCCTTGCCGGGGCCCCGGCAAGGGTCTTGCGGGGGCACCTGCTGTCATCCCCGGCAAGGCGCTTGCCGGGGGCCTTGTGGTCTTCCTCGGCTGGGATCCCGCCAAGGGTCGTCATCTTCTATTGTACGTATCTTATCTTGAATGTCTTCACAAAGATCTGCATGCCACCACGGTGATGTCTCCTGAATCCTTGCCCCATGGGGGCAGTGGACTCAAGGGTGATTTGCTCCGTAGGCATGGGGCGAGTTGCCGCGGTAAGGGTCTTGCCGGGGTGTTGCTAAACTGTCTCCCGGCAAGGATCTTGCCGGGGTGTCCGCTTCGTCCTCCTTTGTTCTTCGTGGTTTTGGCCTTGGCGTCGTTCTAGTTCCCTTGAGCTTCGGTCTTACCCTGGCTCACCGCCCTTGCCTTGCTTGGTGTAGTGGTGCCCGCGGCTTTGACTGCCCGTGCACAGTTATAAGGGTACAAAAAGTGCACCCCTCTTTTTGTACACCAACAGGAGCCCCCGGGCTTGGGCGACACATAAGCGCAACGCGTTGTTGGGTCAGGCCCAGAAACGGTGTGCGGGCAGGCGGGGCGGTTTTAACCGCGGTAAGATTCTTCGCGCGCTGCGCTTCCCACGACTCGCGCACGTGGCGCGGTGTGGGGAGGTGGGCGTGATGTGGGCAGCATGCGTGGGGTTGGTCTCTGCACGCATGCGTCACGTCGTAGTAAAGGGGCGGTTCGCGCCTTCCCCATAAATGGAGGGAGGCGTGGAGGCGCCGCCCATTTACTGAATGGGGCTGAGGCGCGGTCTTCAAGGCGTCCACTCCCCACGATCACGGGGTGGGGAGAGGTCGCCTCACCTGTCCCCTCGGTTCTGCACATCCACTACGTGTCTCCCATGCGCTTGGGGTGGCAAACAGTGGAGGCTGGAAACTGGGCCGTCGATGGTTGGGGCGGCGGGTCGGTCTTGGCTCCCTGCGCCTTCCGTATCTCGATTGGCCGAGCGAGGCGGCCGAGCCCCAACCCCGCTCCTTTATAAAGAGCGGGAGGGGGATGGCGTCCCGCATTCTTTCATCTTCTTCTTCCTTCAGCTTCTGCTCCTCCCTTCCATCCGTCATGGAGAGAGGGAATCCCGGTCCTTCAACAGTGGCGGCGAGGGGCGCCGCTCGACAACATGTCCCTCCTTCTCCTGCGCCTACGGTGGTAGAGCCAGCCGCGAGGGGAAGGGGAAGGGGGCGAGGCCGTGGGCGAGGCCGGGGTGCTCGGGGAAGAGGAGGACGGGGTGGCGCGCCGGCCTTGCCTCCGCCAGCAGCTCCCCCTCCAATGGAGGGCCATGTTGGGGATGACCCTTGTGAGTTCTTCGTCAGGCTGCGCCAGCCGCTGCGCCGTCGCCTTCGTCTCCCGACTCCATTTGCGCGGGAGATGGAGCTGGATCCGCCGGAGTCATTGCGGCTGCACATGAGGGGCTGCGGGATCAGTGGCACGTGGGTCCGCGTCGACCTCCCCGCTCCTCACGTGATGTATCTTCGTCGGGGATGGAAGACATTTGTTCATATCCACAGCTTGACGGAGGGGCTCACTCTCCATTTTAAGCTGATGGAGGGTGGCCTTCTCTCCGTCAAGGTCTTTGGGCACTTTGGGACTCGTACAAGGTGCTGCGTGGAGAGCTCTTCTGATAGTGAAGACTCCTCCTCGGGCGGGAGTGACGAGGAGGACAGCGGCAGCGACGACGAGGGCGGCAGGCGGCAGGATGATGGGTCCGACTAGGTGTCGGGTGCCGCTCCGTGCGGCACCGGCGACCCCATCATCCGTGTCGCCGGCTCCTTGAACTTCTCGGGGTCGTCTCCTTGGGCGGCTGGCGTTGGGAGGCTACGGAAGAGGAAGAGGGCTGGCAGCAAGGCCGTCAAGTCGGAGTACGCGGGCACCGACGCCTTCGACGCGTACTGAAGTCCTGCCGCCTCGTCTTCGAGCTCTGCTTCCAGCGCCGCCATCACCACCCAGCCTTTGGACGGCCACTAAGATGTTCTCCCTGCGTCTTCTACCACCCTTAGCTCGCCTAGGTGCTCCTTTTGCCCTTCTCGCCTCCTTGACCTGCCTCCTGAGGAGAGGGACAAGAAAGGGATTATGGGCACCTTATCTCTTTTTAGTTTGTAACCCTTCGGGCCTTTGTTGAATTTAAAATTTGTAATCCCTTCATTCATGTTTTTCATTCCCTATGGACTCTTTTTGAGTGGAATGTTTTTAATGAAAAAGGGATGCTTGCCGGGTCATTTGTTTGCGGGTGGAACCCACGACAAGGAGTAAATCCTTGATATCTCTAAGATAAACACTTTCTCGCCCGGCAACAGGCCTTGCCGTCTCCCCACTTCGCTCGACCTTTCTCACGCCTTTGGCGGAGGCAGGGATGAGGCAGGTTCAGGCTCCTTGTTTCATCCTTTCGCTGTCGCGACTATGACCAAACTTGGTCCCAGGAACAAGCCCTAGGGCCTAGAGTTAGGGGAGCACGGTAGCTTAAGGAAAAACGAGGTTTCACATACCTCAGTCCATAATGGAATGCATGATAAGGGATGAAGAACTTATCTGAAGCTGCAGCCCCCGGCAACCCTGGTTTGCCGTGGGTGAATCTTTGCTCTTGCAGCCCACGGCAATACTGGCTTGTCGGGGCCTAGATGCAGGTCTGTTCCTTTTTTTCTCCCCAAGTGGTTCGGCAAGGATATCTGTGTGTCCTGTGAACAAAAGAAGACAAGAGAAAGACAAAGAGACGCACACTCGACCTCTAAGCTAGGGGTTAGTCGCTGCTAAGCACTATCAACCCTAACCAAGGACGAGACTTGACCTAGCATGCATGCTATAACTTAGGGCGCCAGCGCTTCATTCACTTATGCTCAGGGTCTGCGCCTGGCTTTGTACAAAGGGTTACATGCGTCATCGGCAAGGCTCGTACAAAAGGTGGCTTTCTGGGAGGGCCGGCAAGCCGCGCCTCACGGGTAAAACTTGCGAAGATGCTCAATGTTCCAGGAATTACTCACTGGAACGGCATCTTCGGTCTCCAGGCGGACTACGCCGGGCCTGGTGACTCGTATTACCCGATAAGGGCCTTCCCACTTTGGCGTCAACTTGTTGGAATTCTTGGCCGATTGAACGCGCCGAAGAACAAGGTCGCCTTCCTCAAAGCTTTGGGCATGAACCTTGCGGCTATGGTAGCGGCGCAAGGCTTGCTGGTAGCGCGCTGCTCTCACAGCCGCCCGAAGACGATCTTCCTCAAGGAGCGTTGCATCATCTTGCTGCAATGGCTCTTGCTCAAGCTCGTTATAAGCGAGTACTCGAGGTGACCCGTATATGAGTTCCATGGGGAGAACTACTTCTGCCCCGTATACCAGGGCAAAGGGTGTCATTCTGATTGACCAAAGAACCGCCGGCAATTCATCAATCCAGCGTCTTCCACTCTTGTGCAGCCTGTCAAAGGTCTTTGTCCTCAGGCCTCGCAGTACTTTAGCATTTGCCCTCTCAGCTTGACCATTGCTTTGTGGGTGAGCAACGGAAGCGAAACAGACCTTGTTGTCGAGGTCTTGAATATATTGCATGAAGGTGTGGCTTATGAACTGCGTGCCGTTGTCGGTGATGACCCTATTGGGTACACCAAAACGGCACACCAGTCCTTTGAGGAACTTGACGGCTGACTGTGCTGTGACCTTCCTCACTGCTTCCACTTCTGACCACTTTGTGAACTTGTCGATTGCAACGTACAAGTACTCAAAGCCCCCGACAGCGCGGGGGAAAGGGCCCAATATGTCGAGCCCCCAGACCGAGAAAGGCCAGGAGAGAGGAATGGTTTGAAGGGCTTGAGCTGGCTGATGAAGCTACTTTGAATGGAACTGACACGCTTCACACCTGGTGACTAGTGTCTTTGCATCCTGGAGGGCGGTGGGCCAGAAGAAGCCTTGCCGAAACACTTTGCCGGCAAGGACCCTCGACCCTATGTGGGATCCACATATGCCTCCATGTATCTCCGCCAACAGCCCCAGTCCTTCCTCTCGAGGGATACACTTCAATTTCACACTGTTCGGCCTCTTTCTATACAGGACGTCATCGACGAACTGGTACATAGTAGAGCGACGGGCTACTTTTTCCGCTTCTTCCTGCTCCTCAGGAAGTTCCCCTGTTTGGAGGAATCGGACGGTATGCTCTGCCCACGCTGGAACCTGGGGCTCGACGTCGAGGACTAAAGGCATTTCCTCCGCTATAGGAGCGGCTGTATCCACGGCAAGAGCTTCATGCTCCGTCGGAGCTAGCCATCCTGTGACGGGCTCAGTGTCTCTGGCAACATCCTTGCCGGCGGCTTCGGGGAGCTCGGCGGGAAAGTACTTGCCGGGCCCTGATTTTCTCCTCTTGTTCTGCTCTGTTGATGGATCAACGGATGGCTGAGTTAGCCGAAGCACAAAGGTACCTGGTTCCACAGGTAGCTTGAGGGCAGCGCGTTTTGACAGGTAATCGGCGATGTCATTCTCCGCTCGGGGAACGTATTCTGCCTGTATACCATCAAAACGCTCCTCCAGCTTTCTCACTTCATCGACGTAGGCCTTCATCAGCAGGCTCTGGTAATCCTTGTTGACTTGCTTGACGACAAGTTGCGAGTTGCCTCTGACGACGAGTTTCTTGATTCCGAGGTCCGCCACGATCCTAAGACCGGCAAGCAGCCCTTCGTACTCAGTCGTATTGTTTGTTGACACCTCCCTGGGGAAGTGCATCTGGATCACGTACTTGAGGTGCTCTCCGGTGGGCGCGACAAGCACTACGCCAGCCCCGGCGCCCTGTAAGGAGAAAGCTCCATCAAAGTACATGATCCAGTCACAACTTGCCTCCTTGCCGGGGAGAGCAGTCTCTTGGGCTTCTTCGTCAAGCGTCGCGGTCCATTCTGCAACGAACTCCACCAGGACTCGGCTTTGAATCGTCGAGGTACTCTCAAACTTGAGGCCAAAGCTGGAAAGTTCCAGTGCCCACTCTACGATTCTTCCCGTTGCGTCTGGGTTGTGCAATATCCGTTGCAGAGGGAGGCGAGTGACGATAGTGATTTCATGCGCCTGGAAGTAGTGACGCAGCTTCCTCGAGGCCATAAGAAGGCCGAAGAGCAGTTTCTGCACATCGGAGTACCTTGATCTAGCCCCCTACAGGAGGGAACTAACAAAGTAGACCGGGTGCTGCATCATTTTCTTCTTCGGCGGCACTCCACCTGGCTGTGTTGTCTCTGCATCGGTGGCATCGGGCTCTGTCGCTGCCATTACCTCGTCATCAATTTCTCTCTGCGCTACTAGTGCGGCGCTGACCACCTGGTTCGTTGCCGCCAAGTATAGCAACAACGGTTCCCGTGGCCTAGGCGCAACCAGTATTGGCGCGGAGGAGAGGTACCTCTTCAAATCTTGCAATGCTGCTTCGGCTTCTGGTGTCCACTCCATTGGGCCCGGCTTTTTCAAAATCTTGAAAAAGGGAAGGGCACGCTCGGCGGACTTGAAAATGAACCTGCTCATGGCGGCAACGCAACCAGCAAGCCGACGCACATCCTTGACTCGCTTGGGTGCTTCAATCTGCTCTATAGCTTTGGTCTTGTCCGGATTCGCCTCTATCCCGTGCTGCGACACAAAGAACCCGAGAAGCTTGCCAGACGGGACGCCGAAGACGCACTTCTCAGGGTTCAGCTTGAGATTGATCTTGCGTAGGTTTGCAAATGTTTCTTATAAATCCGGTATGAGGGTTTCCCTGTTCTTGGTTTTGACCACTATATCATCCATATAAGCTTCCATATTTCTATGGAGCTGGGGTTCAAAACCAATCTGGACCGCCCTTGCAAACGTTGAACCAGCAATCTTCAACCCGAAAGGCATCCGTATGAAACAATATGTACCACATGGGGTGATTGTCAGGACCCCGATTCCAAGTCACATCGATCTAGCCGGTAACACCTCATATCACTTTGTGGCCTCACGCACGGTATCCCATGGGTGTCGCCTTACCATGGCCCGGGACCGTTTGTGCCTTTTGGCTCACGTATATGGTAGTGTCGCTAGCATCCATATGACAGAGAACCCGGGCCGACATGGCTAGTCGTGAACCCAAAGCGGCACAGACCTATGGAGACAGGCATACATGAATCACATCGAGCATGTCGGTCATCAGCGAGTGATTCCGGGCTGTAGTATTGGGCTAACAGGACTCCGGGGGACCCGGCTGTAGCAGGCTAGGCAGGACTCCAGAGGTCACCGCGTGACATTTCCCCGAAGGGACAGACATAGGAATGAAGTGAAACACATGCCGGCCAGTCAAGTGTCCTGAGCAGTAGTGCTGGGCTAGCAGGACTCCGGTGAACTGGGCTGTAGTGGACTACTATGGCTTGAGGAACACTAGACTACATTTCCCCATAAGAAAGGCTGCCAAGGATAAACAACTAGATTTTCAGATCCCACTCATACCAGGCATTTCAATCATACACACAATATGCCCGATATGAGTACATACAACATGGCATCACAACAAAACTCTACAACTCAAGTACTTTATTTAAAGGCTCCAGAGAGCCATACATAACATGTTCATACAGATAGGGGTCACATGACCCGACACTCAAGTCATACAATCATACAAGCACATGCGGAAGCAACTAGTCTGAGTACAGACTCTAGAAAGAAAGAAGGCTTCTCGAAGCCTGTCTATCTATATAGGGCCCTCCATGGCCAGGATCACCACCTGGGTGGCTAGTCACTCGTCGACATCAAGGTCTACATAAAACCCATCGGAGGGGGCAGTGTTGTCGTCTGAAAACAATAAATAAGCAAACATGAGAACAAGGTACTCAGCAAGTCTTACATCAGGTCCTACTATACATGCTTATTCTCAAGAAGGTGGTGGGGTTAATGCAGCAAGCCAGCTTTGACCTTGGCTAAGCTATCCTACGGAACTTCACCAGTAAAATAGTTTTCGCACATGAGTCCACTACTCACCAACACAATACTCCACCGGGGATCCTCCCTCATCATCCTACGAGAGGGCCATCCTCGGTACTCACACTTATCTTGAGTCTTTTATTAGTACCCATTAACTTGTCTATGAATTGTATAGGCAACCAAGTAGTCCTTTACCGCGTACATGGCTATTCGAATAGTTTTATACCCTGCAGGGGTGTACTTCTTCATACACGCTTTCACCACTTACCGCCGCTTACATGACATGTACTCGGCAACCTTCAAGCGGAAGCCCAGCGAGGGTGTCGGCCACGGCCTACCTAAACACTTAAGTCTCTAGTCCAGGTTTATCGCCTATCCAGGTTCCATCCGCAGGGAGCCCGGCCGAGGTTTCCACATACGACCCCGAACGATGTGAACAGGGTCCCGAGACGCCAAACGGGCGCCCGGCATACCCGGCCACGGTGTATCTACCGCAACATAGCCCACCCCTAGGGTCAGCGCTACGCACGGCCGCCAACACATAACCTACAAACACCAGAAACTATTTGCAACTCCTGGACAGAGTACTAGGGTGGTTAAGAAGCCGAGAGGGTCAATTAAGGATCCCAGTGCATGGTAGTAGCTGAATCTTAAATCACACATACAGATCTCAGTTCTTAGGGACGGCCTCAATGAAACAACCCACCATGTACTCCTACATGGCCTCTTATCGATACCTTTACCAAAACAAGTTCAACACATCCCTCACATTACCGGCATAAGCATTTCACTCTGGCCATCACCCAGATGAACCAGACCTGACACAACTCTAAGCATAGCAGGCATAGCAAGGTAGGAATCACATACATGGCTCAATTAACTGCTACACATGCTAGTGGATTTCATCTAGTTACTGTGGCAATGACAGGTCATGCAGAGGATAAGGGTTCAACTACCGTAGCACACAGCAGTTTGAATCGCGCTGTCTTAATGCAGTAAACAAGAGCAGAAGCGAGAACATGGGTTTGTATCGGTTAGATCAATGGTTGCTTGCCTGATGGAGTGGTAGTGGGATACTGCCCTTCAGTTGGATACTCGTGAATATCCTCGGAGGCAGAACCTACCACGAAGAACACATCGGAACACAATCAACACATGACGATATGCAACAATATGATGCATGCTATGACATGGCAATATGAATGTGTCTTGGCCTAATGCAAGTTATAATAGAAAGGAATGAACTCATTTGAATCAAAGATTCAAATATTAGCTCATTAAACATGGCCTTAATAGTGCATTTCCTTATTCTGCTTAAACAGCAAGGTAAACTTGTTTTGTCATGCATGAAACCATTACAGATAGATAGATTGAATTTTTCTGATCATTTTTCATATATAAATCTTTGCATTTGGAGCTATGGTTGATTTTCTATGAGTTTTAGAAGTTTTGACTATTTTCTGGAATTTCCTGTATAAGAATAATTCCAGTAATTTAATTACTGCGTCAGCATTACGTCAGAGTGACGTCAGTGGTCAACAGGGGCGTCCAGGTCAAACCTGACTAGTGGGTCCCGTGTGTCAGTAGTTAATTAAGCTAATTATCTTTAGTTAAAACTAATCTGATTTAGTTAACAGAGGGGGCCCACTTGTCATTGACTCAGGGGAGTCAAACTAGGGTCAAACCCCTGGTCAGCGGGGCTAATCCCGCCGGCGTTGAGCCGCCGGCGAGGCCGAGATGGCGGAGGGCTTCGGATTTGGTCCCCTGGTGACCAAATCGACGGCGGAGACGTGCTACGCGTAGTTGGGGCTCGCGCGCATCTAGTGGGGCAAGTGGGAGGAGCTGGGGTGGAGCGAGCTCGCCGGAATCGAGCTTGTGGCGGCGGCCGGAGTTCGGGCGGGGTTGGGTTCGAGGCTACGGTGCACGGAAGAAGGAACTGGTGGTGGCTACGGGTTCCTGGTGCTGCGGTGAGCTCAACGATGGGCTTGGCTTCGAGCCACTGTGGCTCTGGCCACGACGGAGCCATGGCCGACGGCGGGGAGCTCTCGGGTGCGGTGGAGGTGGCGGCTACAGGGGCCAAACGAGCACGGGAGCTACGGGAAAAGGAAGAGGAGCTCACAGCGGGGTCGGAGAGGGGGTCAGCGAGCTCGGGGAGGTCCTGGCAGCGACGAATCGACCGGAGATGGATCGGGTGCCCGAGGTCGAAGACGAGGGCGAAGACGGCGTTCGGCGGCGGTTGGAGTCGCGTGGGTCGACGGGGAGGTGCAGGGCGACGAGGCGGAGCTATTGGGCTCGTCGGAGGGGTGAGGGGGTGGCTCTGGTGGCAACTACGGCGATCGGCGGCGAGGTTAGCGCTCGGCAATCACGGGGGAGAGTGAGAGAGACAAGGGGGAGAGTGCGAGAGGATGAGAGGGGGACGTGGGGGTCGCGTGGCACCCCTAGGCGTCTCCAGGCGTCGGCGGAAGAAGGAGGTGGCCGGCGTGTGGCCGCGGGCGCCGGCCACGCGCTCCGCGTCCTTCTGGCGCGAGGAGGACGACGACTGGCAGGGCCAGTCGGCTGGGCCGAGCCAGGTGGGCTGGGCCAGCACAGGTAAGGCCCAGGTAGCTTCCCTCTCTCTCTTTTTTTCTAATTTGTTTAAGTTTTTCTATTTAACTGCAACTGTTGGGCTTTAATTAAAATACTAAAAAGTTTCCAAAAAACCTGAAAATAATTGTGGGCTCTGTTTAGATTATTTCCAACAGCAAACATTTATTTCCAGAATTATTTGGGCATTTAAATTATTTTATAGCATTTAAATGCCCAAATTCAAATACTTATGATTTAGTTCAATGACCTTCTGTTGACCTAGAAAAATGTGCACCAATTTTGCCAGAGGTTTTCACCCAAGACAAAGAGGGTGAACTTTTTAGAAGGGCATTTCAGGTTCATTGAAAATAATTTTAGTAAACCCTAGTTGTTTCCAGGGGGTGTTGGGGGTTTCTGCCTTCCCCATTTGAAATTTAAGAGAAATTTAAACATGATGCACACTCTAATGCTTGAACTAGCTAGGGTGTGACAGTGATGAAATGTCGTTTTCTCTTCATCTTCTCTTGTCATGAAGATCTGGTGGTAGCCAGAGTAGGCATCGAGGAATGACAACAGATCACACCCAGCCGTGGAGTCAACAATCTGGTCGATGCGCGGCAACGGGAAGGGGTCTTTGGGACAAGCCTTATTGATATCTATGTAATCAATACACAGCCTCCACTTCCCATTTGCCTTGCGCACTACCACTGGATTGGCCAACCACGTTGGATGGAGCACTCCTCTTACCAAACCCGCTGCTTCCAGTTTCTGGATCTCCTGTGTGATGAACTCTTGTCGTTCCAAGGCTTGCTTTCTGACCTTCTGCTTGATGGGCCACGCATGAGGACAGACAGCAAGGTGGTGCTCAATCACCTCCCTGGGAACGCCGGGGATGTCGGATGCTTGCCATGCAAACACATCAACATTCGCCCGCAGGAAGGTGACGAGCGCGTCTTCGTATTTGTTGTCAAGGGCGGAGATTATGGTAAAAGCCCCTCCTGTGCCGTCCTCCTTGACAGAAACCTTCTTGGTTCCTGGCGGTGTGGCCCTGGACTTCTTGTTTCTATCAGTGGAGCTCTCTGGCACGTCCTCGACGGGAGCGCTACACTCCGAAGAGGTGCGCTTGCCAGAGTGGGTGCCTGAGGTCTCACCGGTCTTCTTCTTTTTCCTTCCCGGGGCTCCAGCGGCAGGAGCAAGCGGCTTAGCAGTGGCAGCTGCTGCAACTGCTTGTTGGTAGAGTTGGTCAGTGCAAATTAGCGCATCCTTCTTGTCTGATGGGACGGCGATGATCGTCACAGGCCCCGACATCTTCAGGGTGTTGTAGGCATAATGTGACGCCGCCATGAACTTGGCCAGCGCTGGGCGGCCAAGGATCCCATTTTAAGGCAAGGGGATCTTTGCAACGTCGAACATAATCCTTTCTGTCCTGTAGTTCAGATCACTCCCAAAAGTCACGGGCAACGTGACCTTTCCCTTTGGTTGAATTCTTCCTGGGTTGACCCCCTGAAACGTGCCCGTCTCTTCGAGGTCTTCATCAGGAATCTGTAGTTTCTCGATCACGGCAGGTGAGATTAAGTTTAGAACGGCCCCGCCATCGACTAGCATCTTTGTCACCTTGAGGTTGCGTATTGTTGGTGAAACCAACAATGGCAAGCACCCGACTGCAGTAGTGCGATCAGGGTGATCCTCGGTGTCAAAAATGATAGGTGTGCTGGACCACTTCAGCGGCCTTTGGGCATCAAACGACGGCTCTGCTGCTGTAATCTCACGCGCCCACTATTTAAGCTGGCGGTGAGAGGTATGCAGCAAGGCGCTGCCATCGACGCACATGGCCTCCGTAGCTTTCTGAAATTCTTGGTCACCAGACTCATCGTCTTCTTCGCGATCATCGTCTTCTGGCTTTTTGTCACGCCCCCGGGCGGGCCTCTCCTGCTGTTTATCTTTGCCGCGACGGCCCGCCTGGCCGTCAGGCTTCTTGCCGGAACCCTCAGCACCATCCTGGCCTTTCTCCTTGTCCCGCCTCTCATATTCAGCCCTCTACTTCTCAGCAAGGAGCTCAACCTGTCGGCAGTTCTGGAGATCATGGCCTTCGGTGCAATGGATCTTGCAATATTGCTTGTCGGAGTTTCCTGGCTTCTCGGCAGCCGCCAAGGCCCGGCAGGCGACACATCCGGCAATTTCCTTGCCGGGGTCATCTGCCTTGGTTTTCTTGGCGGAGCCGGCGTCGTCAGATCCCTCGACGGCAAGTACGGCTTTACCTTTGCGCTTCCTATTGCGGCGCCAGCCTTTCTTCGCCGGGGCGGCAGTATCCTCATCTGAGGAGTCGGTTTCCACGCCGGCATCTTCGCCGGGGTACTTCCTTCCCTATTCAGCTTGGGCACATCTGTCAGCAAGAACATAGAGTTCTGCCACATCTTTCACCTTGTTCATTGCCAACTCTTCGTGCATCTTGCGGTTACGCACGTTCTGATGGAACGCGTTGATGATGGCGGTGGGGTGAACATCAGGGATATTGTACTGTACCCGGCTGAACCTCTGTATATACTTGCACAGACTCTTGCCTCCCTTCTCGGGAATGACGTGCAGGTCGCTTGCTTGGCCATGGGCTTGGTGACCTCCAGTAAAGGCGCCCACAAACTCATGGCACAAATCCGACCAGGAGGAAATAGAGTCTACCGACAAGTGCATCAACCACAACATGGCGTTGGGTTTAAGAGCCAATGGAAAGTAATTCGCAAGAACCTTATCGTCGCGGGCTCCGGCAGCTTGCATCGCGATGGTGTAGATGCTGAGGAACTCAGACGGGTGGGTCTTGCCGTTGTACTTTTCGCCAATGTCAGGTTTGAAGGTGCGGTGAGTGGGCCACTGGAACTGCCGCAGCTCACGGGTAAAAGCCGGACAGCCTACCTCGTAAGGTAGGCCTCCAGGGCTCTCCGGGGCCGAGTGGTTTGTAGCAGGCCCTGCTCGCCTGTCTGACTGGTGGCGCGCTCCGCGCCGGCGCTCGATAGTGGTTCAAGCGTCTTCATGGGCTCGTTCTCGAAGAACTTGGCGCTGGTCACAGTGGGTCCGTGGGTCAGACGACTCTATGGAGATGTCGTCGCTCGTGACATCGCGACGAGCCGGCATCCGCGATACCGGATGGGGAAGAGGTGAATGCATCGTGGTCGCGGCACCGCCGGCTTTTCCGCCACTGGTGCGCGGGACTCCATCGGAGCGTCGACCCGGGGGCCCCACCGGACTTGGTTCGTCTTTGTTGGCCACCACAACAAGGCTTCGGATAGTGGCTCTCCATTCGTCGAGTTTCCCCGTAGTGGGAGGAAAGTCGAGGAGCAACTGCGCGCGCGCCAGGGCCTCTGTTGGCGTCGGTGGCAGCGGAACCTGCACGGATCGCGACGCGCTTCGACTTCTGACCACATCAGAAGGAGCTCTATCATGACCCCGCGGTCGCATGCCGTTTTTACCAGCGCTTCGGCGAGCGGGCAGGTCTTCTACGTCCCGGGAGTGGCGATCGGGGCTCTTCCCGCGGCAACGCCCGGGATCTTCGGCATGATTACGCCGTTCGTCACGCGCTGCCTAGGAGGAGCGCGCTGTTGGCGCCGGCATGGGAGTCTTGGAGGCCCTTGCGTCGCCTTCAGGTGGGGCGGCGATGACCTTGGAAGGCCCCGCTCCACCCACGGAGGGCCTGGCTCCGCCTTTGGATTTGGCGATGTGTGGCCCGTTACCAGCCGCACAAACATCGCCGCCTCCCAAACTCCGGCTGCTGGGATGGTGTTGGTGTTCGCGTGCAGCGCCCCGGGTCCTTTCTGCGACCGGTCCGCTGCTCGTCCGCGTCGGGACGGGCTGTCCGGCTTCCGACTGGCCAACCGCCACCGTTGTCTTCTTCTTGGGCGCCATGATGATTAAGAAGCAGCGAACTAACTGCTACAGCCGATTCTCACAACTGCGCCCCCTACCTGGCGCGCCAAAGATGTCGGTGGGAACGGCACCTATGGGATCACAAGAATCCCTACTACGGTTAGCGGGGCGCGGGGTCGTGAGAAGAGCGGATCAAACAGATAGTACACAGTTTGTTTATCCAGGTTCGGGCCTCGAGGATGCGTAAAACCCTACTCCTGCTTTGGTGGATGTATATTCCTATTCTTGAGCTAGCTCTGGGGCATTAGGAGCTCCAAAAAAAAGTCGAATCCTCCTCCTGGTCGCCTTGGGCCTCCTTTTATAGAAAAAGGGGTTGCCACAGTGGCATGCAGGAGGTGGAAAGGGTACAGTGATGCGAGGTTATCCATCGCATTACATGACAAGGCGCATTTAATGCGTCTTGCTTAGGTGTCCTTGCTTTATCGGGGACGGGGGAGAAACCTGTCTCGTCCGTCGCCGCTCCTTCTTGTGTCGACACGCGCCCTGGCCAGCGATGCCTGTGATGCCATGTAGGTAGGCAGGCAACTGAGGTGGCGCAGTGGAGGGTCTTCACGAAGATCTGCATGCCGCCACGTAGGTGCCTGCCCAGCTGGTTGGGTCGGCAGCCGCATGCGTACGGTGGTGGAGGTTTAGTCGGCGTGGGCCTGATGGTGGCCCTGCGGATGTTCTTGGCAAGGGCCTTGTCGGGGCCTCGGCAAGGGTCTTGCGGGGGCTCCTGCTATCATCGCCGGCAAGGCGCTTGCCGGGGGCCTTGTGGTCTTCCTCGGCTGGGATCCCGCCAAGGGTCGTCATCTTCTATTGTACGTATCTTATCTTGAATGTCTTCACAAAGATCTGCATGCCACCACGGTGATGTCTCCTGAATCCTTGCCCCATGGGGGCAGTGGACTCAAGGGTGATTTGCTTCGTAGGCGTGGGGCGAGTTGCCGCGGTAAGGGTCTTGCCGGGGTTGCTGAAACTGTCTCCCGGCAAGGATCTTGCCGGGGGTGTCCGCTTCGTCTCCTTTGTTCTTCGTGGTTTTGGCCTTGGCGTCGTCCTAGTTCCCTTGAGCTTCGGTCTTACCCTGGCTCACCTCCCTTGCCTTGCTTGGTGTAGTGGTGCCCGTGGCTCTGACTGCCCGTGCACAGTTATAGGGGTAAAAAAAGTGGACCCCTCTTTTTGTACACCGACTGATAAATAGTGGGGTACCTCTCTGGCGAGCCCCCCTCCCCGCTGCGACTGGTTCTTCCTTAACTCTGGTGAGCCCTCCCCCCCACCCCTTAAAAATCGATTGACCCAAAAGTCGATTCGGTCGACTGAAGTGTAGCTAAATTGGAGTATCATCGCAAGAAAGATCAAGAGCGAGATCAGTAGCATGAGCACAAGAGCAATAGCAAGAGCAAACCAAGCAAGGGACCGAGAGGAAGAGCAGAGCAGCAGCACGAGCGAGAGCTAAAGCAGAAGCAGCAGCTCCTACTGATGTGGACGTCACCACCGAGGGAGCGACGCCGTGGAGGAAGTGGCCGGTGACGCCGCCGAGGATGGAGCCGCGCCATGTCGGCTCGGGACCAACCGCCGGCAGCACCATGAGATCGAATCAAGAAGAAAATGCGGTGATTAGTGTACAACCTCTTTGGTGGTGCCGATTAGGCCTCGGCTTCATCCAAGGAAACGTTGATGATGATGCTCTTCTGGTGGTGCAGGTGAAGACGGCGGTGTGGGAATGGAGGTGGCGTGAAAGACGAGGGGAACGTCGGGGCAGCTCCTTGGAGGTGGAGGATGGGGTGGCTGAACCGGTAGGACGACGAGATCGACGAAGAATCCTCATCTGGTATGGTGGATGATGGACGTCGAGGTGTTGTTGTGGACGACGTCCTCGGGGAAGAGGCTCCGGCTGGGTGGCGGATGGAGGAGGGTGCGGGGCTTCGTGGGTTTTCATGGCCTCGATGTACGAATGGGTGGGCGGATGGGATGGGAGTGGGGAACCATGGCTTAGGGACGCGCTTGTCTGAAATGTGGGGTAAGTTATGAAAGTACCCCCACTGATTTGACCTAGGCAGTTCTTTCGGTTCAGGGGTATCACGGGCATTTCGCGTGTCGGGATTTCATAGGAGGTGGGAGTTTTCGCACGAGTTGTAATTTTGGAATAGAAAGGCGCGGGTTGAGATGGAGGGAGTTGTCGGAGCACAACGAGACAAAGATATATCTTAAATATTTCAGGGTAACAATGTTGGGGAACACAATAATTTCAAAAATTCCCTACGCACACGGAAGATCTATCTAGGTGATGCATAGCAACGAGAGGGGAAGAGTGTTGTCCATGTACCCTCGTAGACCGTAAGCGGAAGCGTTATGACAACGCGGTCGATGTAGTCGAACATCTTCATGATCCGGCCGATCCTAGCACCGAAGGTACGGCACCTCCGCGATCTGCACACGTTCAGCTCGGTGACGTCCCACGAACTCTTGATCCATCTGAGTGTCGAGGGAGAGCTTCGTCAGCACGACGACGTGATGATGGTGATGATGAAGCTACCGGAACAGGGCTTCGCCTAAGCACTGCAACGATATGACCGAGGTGGATTATGGTGGAGGGGGGCACCGCACATGGCTAAACAATGTCAACTTACGTGTCTATAGGGTGCCCCCCTCCCCCGTATATAAAGGAGTGGAGGAGGGGGAGGCCGGCCTACTATGGCGCGCCCCAAGGGAGATTCCTACTCCTACTAGGAGTAGGTTTCCCCCCTTTCCTAGTCCAACTAGGAGGGGAGAAGGAAGGAGGGGGGCGCCGCCCCCTCCTAGTCCAATTTGAACCAGCCCATGGGGGCACGCGGCCACCACTTGGGGCCCTTCTCTCCTTTCCCGTATGGCCCATTAAGGCCCACTACTTCCCTCGGCGAATTCCCGTAACTCTCCGGTACTCCAGAAAATACCCGATCACTCGGAACCTTTCCGATGTCCGAATATAGCCTTCTAATATACCGATCTTTACGTCTCAACCATTTCGAGACTCCTCCTCATGTCTGTGATCTCATCCGGGACTCCAAACAACCTTCAGTACATCAAATCACATAACTCATAATACAAATCGTCATCGAATATTAAGCGTGCGGACCCTACGGGTTCGAGAACTATGTAGACATGACCTAGACACATCTCCGGTCAATAACCAATAGCGGAACCTGGATGCTCATATTGGCTCCTACATATTCTACAAAGATCTTTATCGGTCAAACCGCATAACAACATACGTCGTTCCCTTTGTCATCGGTATGTTACTTGCCCGAGATTCGATCGTCGGTATCACCATACCTAGTTCAATCTCGTTACCAGCAAGTCTCTTTACTCGTTCCGTAATGCATCATACCGCAACTAACTCATTAGTCACATTGCTTGCAAGGCTTATAGTGATGTGCATTACCGAGAGGGCCCAGAGATACCTCTCCGACAATCGGAGTGACAAATCCGAATCTTGATCTATGCCAACTCAACAAACACCATCGAAGACACCTGTAGAGCATCTTTATAATCACCCAGTTACGTTGTGACGTTTGACAGCACACTAAGTGTTCCTCCAGTATTCGGGAGTTGCATAATCTCATAGTCATAGGAACATGTATAAGTCATGAAGAAAGCAATAGCAATAAACTAAACGATCATAGTGCTAAGCTAAAGGATGAGTCTTGTCCATCACATCATTCTCTAATGATGTGATCCCGTTCATAAAATGACAAGACATGTCTATTGCAAGGAAACTTAACCATCTTTGATTAACGAGCTAGTCTAGTAGTGGCATACTAGGGACACTCTGTTTGTCTATGTATTCACAAATGTACTAAGTTTCCGGTTAATATAATTCGAGCATGAATAATAAAATTTTATCATGATATAAGGAAATATAAATAACAACTTTATTATTGCCTCTAGGGCATATTTCCTTCAGTCTCCCACTTGCACTAGAGTCAATAATCTAGTTCACATCGCCATGTGATTTAAGACCAATAGTTCACATCTTTATGTGATTAGTTCACATCTCCATGTGACTAATACCCAAAGGGTTTACTAGAGTTAGTAATCTAGTTCACATCGTTGTGTGATTAACACCCAAAGAGTGATCATGTTTTGCTTGTGAGAGAAGTTTAGTCAACGGGTCCGCCACATTCAGAGCCGTATCTATTTTGCAAACTTTCTATGTCTACAATGCTCTGCATGGAGATACTCTAGCTAATCGCTCCCACTTTCAATATGTATCTAGGTCGAGACTTAGAGTCATCCAGATCGGTGTCAAAGCTTGCATCGATGTAACTCTTTACGACAAACTCTTTGTCACCTCCATAACTGAGAAACATTTCCTTATTCCACTAAGGATAATTTTTGACCGCTGTCTTGTGATCCACTCCTGGATCAATATCGTACCCCCTTGCGAAACTATTGGTGAGGTACACAATAGGTCTGGTACACAGCATAGCATACTTTATAGAACCTATGGATGAGGCATAGGGAATGACTTTTCATTCTCTTTATATTTTCTGTCGTGGTTGGGTTTTGAGTCTTTACTCAACTTCACACCTTGCAACATAGGCAAGAACTCCTTCTTTGATTGTTCCATTTTGAACTACTTCAAAATCTTGTCAAGGTATGTACTCATTGAAAAATATATCAAGCGTCTTGATCTATCTCTATAGATCTTGATGCTCAATATGTAAGTATCTTCACTGAGGTATTTCTTTGAAAAACTCCTTTCAAACACTCCTTTATGCTTTCCAGAAAATTCTACATCATTTCTGATCAACAATATGTCATTCACATATACTTATCAGAAAGGCTATAGTGCTCCCACTCACTTTCTTGTAAATACTGGCTTGACCGCAAGTCTGTATAAAACCATATGCTTTGATAACCTTATCAAACCATATATTCCAACTCCGAGATGCTTGCACCAGTCCATAGATGGATCGTTGGAGCTTGCACACTTTGTTAGCACTTTTAGGATTGACAAAACCTTCTTGTTGCATCATATACAACCCTTCTTTAAGAAATCCATGAAGGAATGCAGTTTTCACATCCATTTGCCAGATTTCATAAAATGTGGCAATTGCTAACATGATTCGGACAGACTTAAGCATCTCTACGAGTGAGAAAATCTCATCGTAGTCAACATCTTGAACTTATCGAAAAACTTATGCGATAATTCGAGCTTTCTATATAGTAATACTACTATCAGCGTCTGTCTTCCCCTTGAAGAACCATTTATTCTGAATGGCTTACCGATCATCGGGCAAGTCAATCAAAGTCCATACTTTGTTCTCATACATGGATCCCATCTCAGATTTCATGGCCTTAAGTCATTTCATGGAATCTGGGCTCATCATCGCTTCCTCATAGTTCGCAGGTTCGTCGTGGTCTAGTAACATGACTTCCAGAACAGGATTACCGTACCACTCTAGTGAGGAACATACTCTGGTTGACCTACGAGGTTCGGTAGTAACTTGATCTGAAGTTGCATGATCATCATCATTAACTTCCTCACTAATTGGTGTAGGCATCACTGGAACAGATTTCTATGATGAACTACTTTCCAATTCGAGAGAAGGTACAATTACCTCATCAAGTTATACTTTCCTCCCACTCACTTCTTTCGAGAGAAACTCCTTCTCTAGAAAGGATCCACTCTTAGCAACAAAGATCTTGCCTTTGGATCTGTGATAGAAGGTGTACCCAACAGTTTCTTTTGGGTATCCTATGAAGACGTACTTCTCCGATTTGGGTTTGAGCTTATCAGGCTGAAACTTTTTCACATAAGCATCGCAACCCCAAACTTTAAGAAATGATAGCTTAGGTTTCTTGCTAAACCACAGTTCGTATGGTGTCATCTCAACGGATTTAGATGGTTCCCTATTAACGTGAATGCAGTTGTCTCTAATGCATAACCCCAAAACGATAGTGGTAAATCGGTAAGAGACATCATAGATCGTACCATATCTAATAAAGTACGGTTATGATGTTCAGACACACCATTACGATATGGTGTTCTAGGTGGTGTGAGTTGCGAAACTATTTCACATTGTTTCTAATGAAGACCAAACTCGTAACTCAAATATTCGCCTCCGCGATAAGATCGTAGAAACTTTATTTTCTTGTTACGATGATTTTCCACTTCACTCTAAAATTCTTTGAACTTCTCAAATGTTTCAGACTTATGTTTCATTAAGTTGATATACCCATATCTTCTCAAATCATCTGTGAAGGTAGAAAATAACGATACCTGCCGCGAGCCTCAACACTTATCGGATCGCATAAATCGGTATGTATTATTTCCAATAAATCAGTGGCTCGCTCCATTGTTCCGGAGAACGGAGTCTTAGTCATTTTTCCCATGAGGAATGGTTCACAAGCATAAAGTGATTCATAATCAAGTGATTCCAAAAGCCCATCAGCATGGAGTTTCTTCATGCGCTTTACACCAATATGACCTAAAGGGCAGTGCCACAAATAAGTTGCACTATCATTATTTACTTTGCATCTTTTGGCATCAATATTATGTGTATCACTGTGATCAAGATTCAGTAAACCATTTACATTGGATGTAAGACCATAGAAGGTTTTATTCATGTAAGCAGAACAACAATTATTCTCTGACTTAAATGAATAATCGTATCGCAATAAACATGATCCAATCATGTTTATGCTCAACGCAAACACCAAATAACATTTATTTAGTTCCAATACTAATCTTGAAGGTAGAGGGAGTATGCGATGGTGATCTTATCAACCTTGGAATCACTTCCAACACACATCGTCACCTTGCCCTCAACTAGTCTCTGTTCATTTTGTAACTCCTGTTTCAAGTTACTAATCATAGCAACTGAACCAGTATCAAATACCCAGGGGCTACTATGAACACTAGTAAAGTACACATCAATAACATGTATATCATATATACTTTTTGTTCACTTTGCCATCCTTCTTATCGGCCAAGTATTTGGGGCAGTTCCGCTTTGATTGACCATTTCCTTTGTAGTAGCTGCACTCAATTTCAGGCTTGGGTCTAGCTTTGGGCTTCTTCATGGGAGTGGTAACTTGCTTGCCATTCTTCTTGAAGTTCCTTTCTTTACTTTGCCCTTTTACTTGAAACTAGTGTTCTTGTCAACCATCAACATTTGATGCTTTTCTTGATTTCTACCTTCATCGATTTCAGCATCACGAAGAGCTTCGGAATCGTTTTCATCATCCCTTGCATATTATAGTTCATCACGAAGTTCCAGTAACTTGGTGATAGTGACTAGAGAACTATGTCAATCACTATTTTATCTGGAAGATTAACTCCCACTTGATTCAAGCAATTGTACTACTCAGGCAATCTGAGCACATGCTCACTGGTTGAGCTATTCTCCTCCATCTTGTAGGCAAAGTACTAGTCAGAGGTCTCATACCTCTCGACTCGGGCATGAGTCTGAAATACCAATTTCACCTCTTGGAATGTTTTATATGCTCCATGGTATTCAAAACGTTTTTGAATTCCCGATTCTAATCCTTAAAGCATGGCGCACTAAACTATCAAGTAGTTATCATACCGAGCTTGCCAAATGTTCATAACGTCTGTATCTGCTCCTGCAATAGGTCTGTCACCTAGCGGTGCATCAAGGACATAATTCTTCTATGCAGCAATGAGGATAATCCTTAGATCACGGACCTAGTCCGCATCATTGCTGCTATCATCTTTCAACATAGTTTTTCTCTAGGAACATATCGAAAATAAACGAGGAGCTACATCACGAGCTATTGATCTAAAACAAAGTAATGAAAATACTATCAGGACTAAGTTCATGATAAATTAAAGTTCAATTAATCAAGAACTCCCACTTAGATAGACATCCCTCTAGTCATCTAAATGATCACGTGATCCAAATCAACTAAACCATGTCCGATCATCACGTGAGATAGAGTAGCTTTCAATGGTGAACATCACTATGTTGATCATATCTACTATATACTTCACGTTCGACCTTACAGCCTCAGTGTTCTGAGGCCATATCTGTATATGCTAGGCTCATCAAGTTTAACCCAACTATTCTGCATGTGCAAAACTGGCTTACACCCGTTGTATGTGAACGCAGAGCTTATCACACCCGATCATCATGTGGTGTCTCCGCATGAAGAACTGTCGCAACGGTGCATACTCAAGGAGAACACTTATACCTTGAAATTTTAGTAAGGGGTCATCTCATAATGCTACTGTCGTACTAAGCAAAATAAGATGCATAAAAGATAAACATCACATGCAATGAAAATATGTGACATGATATGGCCATCATCATCTTGTGCCTTTGATCTCCATCTCCAAAGTATCGTCATGATATCTATTGTCACCGGCATGACACCATGATCTCCATCATCTTGATCTTTATCAACGTGTCATCACATGGTCGTCTCGCCAACTATTGCTTTTGCAACTATTGCTATTGCATAGTGATAAAGTAAAGCAATTATATGGCATTTGCATCTTATGCAATAAAGAGACAACCATAAGGCTCCTGCCAGTTGCCGATGACTTTAACAAAACCATGATCATCTCATACAACAATTTATATCTCATCACGTCTTGACCATATCACATCACAACATGCCCTGCAAAAACAAGTCAGATGTCCTCTACCTGGTTGTTGCAAGTTTTACGTGGCTGCTACGGGCTTCTAGCAAGAACCGTTCTTACCTACGCATCAAAACCACAACGCGGTATAGTGATTGCTTTTTGATCTTCAGAAGGAACCCTGTTCATTAAATCTGATTTAACTAAAGTTGGAGAAACTGACACCCACTAGCCACCTGTGTGCGAAGCACGTCGGTAGAACCAGTCTCACGTAAGCGTACGCGTAATGTCGGTCTGAGCCGCTTCATCCAACAATACTGCTGAATCAAGAATCAACTAGTGACGGCAAGCAATATGTATATACCCACGCCCACAACTCCTTTGTGTTCTACTCGTGCATATAACATCTACGCATAGACCTGGGTCGGATGCCATTGTTGGGGAACGCAGTAATTTCAAAAAAATTCCTACGCACACGCAAGATCTATCTAGGTGATGCATAGCAACGAGAGGGGAAGAGTTTTGTCCACGTAACCACGTAGACCGTAAGCGGAAGCATTATGACAATGCGGTTGATGTAGTCGAACGTCTTCATGCTCCGACTGATCCTAGCACCGAAGGTACGACACCTCCGCGATCTGCACACGTTCAGCTCGGTGACATCCCACGAACTCTTGATCCAGCTGAGTGTCGAGGGAGATCTTCGTCGGCACGACGATGTGATGACGGTGATGATGAAGCTACCGGAATAGGGCTTTGCCTAAGCACTGCAACGATATGACCGAGGTGGATTATGGTGGAGGGGGCACCGCACATAGCTAAACAATGTCAACTATTGTTTCTCTGGCGGCCCCTCTGAAAGTGCAACTATCCCTAGGTGGTTTCGGTAATTCATAACAACATATAGCTCATTGAGCTAATGCTATTCCAAGATGATTATTTCAGGACAAAGGATTGGCTCAAGCTCAAAAGCTCAAGACTGTTCATTTTATATTTTAGTGATCCAAGATCACATTGAGTCTTTAGGAAAAGCCAATACTATCAAGGAGGGATGAGGTGTTGCTTAATGAGCCTCTTGCTTCATGTGCTTAATGATATGCTCCAAAATCCTCAAATACTTTCCCATATCCACATATGACCTAAACCCTAAGCCAAACTCAGTCCTACCGATTCTTTCTATCCGGCGCCACCAAGTTTCACTTGTCATAAGCCACTGCCAAACCCTAGCAATTCAGTTC
This sequence comes from Triticum urartu, assembly GCF_003073215.2. Taxonomy (NCBI): domain Eukaryota; kingdom Viridiplantae; phylum Streptophyta; class Magnoliopsida; order Poales; family Poaceae; genus Triticum; species Triticum urartu. Next base: position 351,432,856 of record NC_053026.1, read on the forward strand.
TACCGCTAGGGATCTCGGTCTCACCGAGATGGGATTGCAAACTCTCTGTTTCCCTTTCGTAACTTTTCGGTCTCACCGAAAGAGCGGATCGGTCCCACCGAGATTGCAATGTAAATTCAGTGTTTCCTTTTTGTAACTTTTCGGTCTCACCGAAAGAGCAAATCGGTCCCACCGAGTTTGCCTGACCAACTCTCTGGTTAGCTAATTACCAAATTCGGTCTCACCGAGTTTGTGTAATCGGTCTCACCGAGATTACGTTATGCCCAAACCCTAACCATATCGGTCCCACCGAGTTGCATGTTAGTCCCACCGAAAATCTCTAACGGTCACTAGGTTTACATTTTCGGTCTGACCGAGTTTGTTGATTCGGTCCCACCGAGATTGGAAAACTGTGTGTAACGGTTGGATTTTGTGTGGAGGCTATATATACCCCTCCACCTCCTCTTCATTCGTGGAGAGAGCCATCAGAACACATACACAATTCCAACTCATATGTTCTGAGAGAGAACCACCTACTCATGTGTTGAGACCAAGATATTCCATTCCTACCATATGAATCTTGATCTCTAGCCGTCCCCAAGTTGCTTTCCACTCAAATCTTCTTTCCACAAAATCCAAATCCTATGAGAGAGAGTTGAGTGTTGGGGAGACTATCATTTGAAGCACAAGAGCAAGGAGTTCATTACCTACACACCATTTGTTACTTCTTGGAGAGTGGTGTCTCCTAGATTGGCTAGGTGTCACTTGGGAGCCTCCGACAAGATTGTGGAGTTGAACCAAGGAGTTTGTAAGGGCAAGGAGATCGCCTACTTCATGAAGATCTACCGCTAGTGAGGCAAGTCCTTTGTGGGCGATGGCCATGGTGGGATAGACAAGGTTGCTGCTTCGTGGACCCTTTGTGGGTGGTTGCTTCTTCGTGGACCCTTTATGGGTGGAGCCCTCCGTGGACTCGCGCAACCGTTACCCTTTGTGGGTGGAGCCCTCCGTGGACTCGCGCAATGGTTACCCTTCGTGGGTTGAAGTCTCGATCAACGTGGATGTAGGATAGCACCACCTATCCGAACCATGGGAAAAACATCTGTGTCTCCAATTGCATTTGAATTCTCCAAACCCTTCCCTTTACATTCTTGCAAGTTGCATGCTTTACTTTCCGCTGCCAATATACTCTTTGCATGCTTGCTTGAATTGTGTGATGGTTGCTTGACTTGTCCTACAATAGCTAAAATCTGCCAAGAACTAAAATTGGGAAAAGGTTAAGTTTTTATTTGGTCAAGTAGTCTAATCACCCCCCCTCTAGGCATACTTTCGATCCTACAAGTGGTATGAGAGCTTTGGTCTCCATTTGCTTTGATCTCCATAGCTTTTGGTAGTCATAGCCTTGGTTTCACAACCTAGGAGAGTATGGCGTCTAGCGAGGGAAATTATCACCGTAGAGGTCCTTACTTTGATGGTACTAATTTTGCTAGTTGGAACCATAAAATGAAAATGCATATTCTTGGACATAACCCCGCCGTTTGGGCTATTGTGTGTGTTGGTTTGCAAGGTGACTTCTTTGATGGGAAAGAACCAAACCTTGAAGCTACCGCGGATGAGTTGAAGATGTTGCAATACAATGCTCAAGCTTGTGATATTCTCTTCAACGGATTGTGCCCCGAAGAATTCAACAAAATCAGCCGTCTTGAGAATGCAAAGGAAATTTGGGACACTTTGATTGATATGCACGAAGGTACCGACTCCATCAAGGAATCCAAGTTGGATGTGCTTCAAAGTCAACTTGACAAGTTCAAAATGAAGGATGGTGAAGGTGTCGCTGAAATGTACTCTAGGCTTGCTCTCATCACAAACGAGATTGCCGGCTTAGGAAGTGAAGAGATGACCGATAGATTCATCATCAAGAAGATTCTAAGAGCCTTGGATGGAAAATATGATACCGTGTGCACATTGATCCAAATGATGCCCAATTACAAAGATCTCAAGCCAACGGAGGTGATTGGAAGAATTGTTGCTCATGAGATTTCACTTAAGGATAAAGAGTAACTTCACAAAAAATCAAGTGGTGCCTATAAAGCCTCATGTGAAGCCCCTACATCATCAAGTGAGAAACAAAACTTCAATGAAGAATTGAGCTTAATGGTGAAGAACTTCAACAAGTTCTACAAGAGTAGAAGCAAAGATAGAAGCTTCAAGTCAAGGTCCTACAATGACAAAAGATCTTCTAGTCGAGAGCGAAACTGCTACAGTTGTGGAAGACCCGGACACTATTCCAATGAGTGTACGGCTCCCTACAAGAGAAGAGAAGATTCTCCAAAAAGAAGAAGCAAAGAATCACCACCAAGAGAGAGAAGGAGTAGAGATGATCGTTATGAACAAAGATACTCACGGAGAAGCAAGGATTCGGAAAGGAAGGAAAAATCATCAAGGAGCTACACAAAACGAAGAGATCAAGCTCATGTTGGTGAATGGGTATCCGGCTCCGACTCCGACAGCCACTCCGAGAGAAGTTATCACTCCGACTCCGAAGATACTCAAGATGAAGGTGTTGCCGGTCTAGCACTTGTGTCAACCAACTACTACGACATATTTGACTCACCAAATGAAGGAATTGGAAGATGCTTCATGGCCAAAGGTCCAAAGGTAGCACACCCCAAGTATGTTGATTTCAATAGTGATGAAGATGACTTGTTAGGTGATGATTTGCTTGTTGACAACTCTAGTGATGAATACTATGATGAAACGTCAATTAATCATGCTAATCAAGATAAAATGAATGACAATGATAAGGTGAAGATTGAGGCTCTAACTAAAGAACTAAAAACTCTTAAGTTAGCTCATTAAACTATCTTCGAAGATCATCGAGAACTTTTAAGAGCTCATGAGAAATTACGCTTTGAAAAGCTCAATCTTGAGCAAGAGCATGAGTTCTTAAAAGCAATCAATGATGATCTCCGCAAGAAAAGTTCTTCTTACATTGCCAAGCGTTTACTCTTATCCACTTACATGCCTCAAGTCAAGTCTAGTAACAAGAACAAGAAAGATTCTTCCTCTAGCAGTAACAATGATCATGCTAAATCCAATATTGTTGCTTCTAGTAGTTCTCTTGATTCCACTAATGATTCTCTTAGCCAAGTTACACTTGAGCAAGAAAATAGCTTATTGAATGGAATTATAGAGAAAGGAGTGTACAAAAGCCTTGCCGGGAGTAAGCAATTCGAGGAAATTGTGCGCAAGCAAGGAATGCACCGGAAGAATCAAGGTGTTGGTTTTGAACGAAAGTTCAATGCCAATGGAGTTGAGTGGGAAGAAGATCAATACCTCAAGACAAAGTTTGTTCCTCAACAAGAGAAGTATGATACTTCTTTCAAGGGGACACAAGCTCAAGATGATCTTCCACCACAATACTACAAGCAAAAAGGCAAGGACAAGCTTCAAGAGGAAATTGATGCATTTGAAGAAGCTCCTAAGACCTTAGTCAAGTGGATTCCCAAGACTACTTCAAGTTCCACTTCATCAAGTACGACTACAACTCCAAGGATTCCCATCAAGATGGTGTGGATCCAAAAGAAGAAGAACTAGAGAGTTCTTGAGGGTGACTCCGCCAACATACTTCACTCTTATCATTTTGGCAAGAACAAGTGCAATCAACTTCCACATCTTGCGCTAGTTCAAGGAGTCACAAACCCTCTTGTTGGTAAGACAAGGGACAAGGTAACCTAAAAGTTTTCATGGACATCATCTTGTGTGTGCATCACTCTATGTCTATGGATATCCTTGTTTGTTCCTTGTGGGACTAACCCATGTAGGTATTGAAAGAGCAATTCACTCAAATGGATAGCTCCAAGTGATCTACATCAACATTGAGCGTCCATATCTTCAACATCTACATGAAGTCATCATCGACAAAACCCAAGGTTAGTTCATCCCTCTTAGGGGGGATATCACATCTAGGGGGAGCTTTACTCTAAGACTTGAGCTAAAGCAACTCTAAAGATGTGAACACAACAATGCTTTATGTAAAAGTGGTAACCCCACTTGAGCTTAAACGATGAGTATGACCTATGATCAAGTGTTCTCACTTGACTCCTAAGTCAATATACTCATATATAGATGACCTTGTCATCGCAAATTGCTTGATAGATGCTAGAATTGCTTGTGCATGCCTTGTCACATATTTCATTTGCCATCTTATTGTGTGAGCATGCTGGTTGCATATTTTACTCATTCGAGGACATCCACTTGTTGTTTTGATTGTTTGGTTTTATTTCCTTTTGCCAAGTGGATGGACAAGAATGCCTAAGAACCTCCTCTAGCTATCTATGCTTTTCTCATCTCAAACTCTATTCATGCTACATCACAAAATTTGATCAAGTCAGATTCGAACCACTCTGTGTGAGGAGCGCTCGGAGTCCCCGATTCGTCATAGACTTAAACTTCCAAAACCTCTTTATGATTCTCGGTCTGACCGATACCCCACTTTCGGTCCTACCGAGATCATTAAGTTGATCTAGGTTTTCGATCTCGGTGCAACCGATTTGAACCTTTCGGTCACACCGAGTTTTAGTAACTGCTTGCAGTTATGAATCTTGGTGCCACCGAGTTGTTCCACTCGGTCACACCGACAGGGTCGGGCTATATATAGTCACGGGCAAAAATTTGGAAATTTCTCCGAACCCCTTCGCCCGCGCGATAGCCTACTCTGCCAACTTGGTCTCTGGATCGTCTCCTCGCCGCCAGCCGCCTCCAATCGCTGGTCTTCGTCACCGTCAACGGGAATTCTACCCCACCGTTGCCTCCGTAGCGAGTCTCCGCCGAACTAGGGTATGGACTCGATCTTTGTTCTATTCTCCAATCTGATTCTTAGCACATTGTGATCATGATGATTTTTGCCACGATTGAAACACTCCTATCCAGTCAATGCATTCGTAGATTAGTTTTGATTCGAAAATTTTAGGGTTAGGTTTCCGCCGAAACCATCTCGGACCCACCGAGTTGAAAAACTCGGTCCCATCGATTTGGCTTATGCCATTGCACAAGTGAGACTCGGTCTGACCGAGAATTACTTATCGGTGTGACCGATTTTGGATCTTTGTGAAACCCTAGCAGTCTCGGTGCCACCGAACTGTGACTCGATCTGACCGAGTTCACTAGTTTAGGTGCCAAAACTGCTTCGGTATCACCGAGTTTAAAAATCGGTAGATCCGAGATGATTTCAGTGGGAAACTAAAACTAAGATTTTGAGTCATTCTTTTGCAAAAATCTCTACATTTTGTGATGCTCATCCACTCTACCTCATCTATAAACTGTTCACAGGGTCAGCAGTCAGCTTGTTCATCATGTCAGACCAGAGTGACAGCCAGAATGTGTCAGAACAGCAAGTGCACATGAGTGAGGGCACTAGTCCCTCCAGTTCTTCTGATGAAGGCAGCAGGAGTACTCCTAGCAATCTGCCAAAAGCTGCCACCAGACAAAGGAAGAAAAGAACTTCAGATTCTGAGGATGAAGATTATGTGGGAGAAGAGGAAGCAACTTCAAAGAGAGTTGAGTCAGCTCAAGGCACAAAGCCAGGGATGAAAATCAAAAGGCCAGCAGGCAGGCAGCCTATGCCAAAGGCCAGAGCTTCAACCAAGATTCCTGAGAAGTCCACTCCCATAGAGCCAGTTGCTGCTGAAGGCAAGAAAAGGAAGGAAAGGGTCAAGAAGACCGTAGCCAGAGTGCTTGGAAAGGCTTCCATCATGGAAGAAGAGGAAGAAGAAGAGGTTGCTGCACCAACACCTAAGGCACCTAAGCTTATGGGTGATGCTATCAGGACAGGGGCTGCTGCATGTAAGCCCAAAGAAGCACCCAAAGCTGCCTCCAAGCCCAAGTCTGCACCAAAGAGAAATACAAGGAGCATACCTGCAACTGAAAAGAACAAGGCCCCAGTGCCTGAAGCTGCTGAAGAAGATGATGAAGAGCAAGTTCTCAGAAAACTCAAGCCCAAGATCCCAGACCACAATGATGCTCATCCTGTGGCTGAGGACATGAAGCTCAGGAGAGACTCAGGGATGAGGAAGTGGAGAGGAGCAGATCTGTATGCTTCAAGGAGAAGGACTGCTGTGGATTACGGATTTCACACCAAGGAACAGCAAGATTTCTATGAGACAGTGCTGCTTGATAAGAAGCCAATAGTCTGTGATATGAGATGGGTTGACTGGCAATACATCAAGGACAATGAAGAGTACTACCCTGGAGTGCAGGAAAACTTCAAGGCATGTGGAGTAGAGGACTTTGTTGGGCAGAAGCTCACAAAGTGGAACGAGGAGCTCATTATGCAATTCTACTCCACAGCACACTTCTATCCAGATGGTAGGATTACATGGATGTCTGAAGGTACGAGGTACCAATCTACTGTTGCTGAGTGGGCACAGCTCATCAATGCCCCAGAGGAGCATGAGGATGACTTGGACATTTATGCCAAGAAGAAGATGGACCACAACTCAATGTCAAACATGTACAAGGAGATTCCAAATGAAGCACTTGACACTTTCAAATTTGGCTCAGTGCATTATCTTCTATCAGGGCTGCCAACTATTAATTGGATACTGAGGCCCACCTTATTGCCCAAGTCTGGAGATCACAAGATGATCAGAGGCCATGCAATCAACTTGCTACATATCTTTGATGTGCCACAGAAATTCAAGGTGATGAGCCTCATGGTAGAGACAATCAAGAGGACAGCAGCAGACCAGAAGAGGAGCTGTGGTTATGCCCCTCAAATTCAGGAGCTCATTAACTCCAAGATGGGCACGGGCATATACTTGTTGGACAAGGAACACTTGCCCATCCGTCCAGATTTTGAGGATAATCAAGTTGTTATGACTGAGAATGAACCATCATCTGCCCAAGCACAAGCCAAGAAGGAGAAGGCAAGGAAGGAGAAAGCTGCCAAGATGCCAACTCTAGAGGAGGCATCTGAGTATTTCTTGAAAACCAAACAAGAGCAGCTTGGTTACCTGATTGCATCCACCCTGCGGATTGAGAAAGGACTAGCCACCCTAACTCCGAACCAGGCAAGCTTAGAGAGGATCATGGAACAAAATTTCTATGACTTGGATGTCAAGGTGACAGAGATTCAGACTGCCGTGGAGCAGCTCCAGGATGACATGCAGGAGAGAAGAGGCAGGACTACAACTGATGCTTTGCCAGAGTGCCACGAGGTCCGAGGTCATGTGCAGTGCCAGCTGCTGACACCAGAGCCACCACTTCTGCACCAGCTACAGCTTCAGTTCCACCAGCTCCAGCATCTACTTCAGCCTCGACTCCGATCACGTCTACAGAAGGCTTCATCCTTGGAGTGATCCGGACTCCACCACCACCAGAAGATCAAGCCTGAGTGTCGATCTAGCACTATGCATTTTCTAGGAACTTTTTGGTAACTTGTTGCCAAAGGGGGAGAAAATGTATAGATCATAGGCTTCGAGAGAGAGAGAGTGTTGCTTTTTTCTCTCTTGCTCTATTTGGTGGTTTTTCAAACTTTATTTGCTTTTGAGTGCTTGAGATACTATGTCATTGCTCGTGAGACATTGATGATCATGTGTTTGATCATAAGCTACACTTAATGTTTGCTTAATGCTATTATCTTATCTATCTTATGTGATCATTCACTATTCTTGGTGATGAGTGCATGTATTTCATTCTTATCATTTTAAGCGCTCTACCAAGATGTATGTGACATGGAAGAGTAACCCATGACTCTAACTCTTTGTGCATTTGCAGTCCAAAAAAAAATTTAAATATGCAGAAATTTAGGGGGAGCTCTTACTTGTCACATACTTCTCAAAGTGACGATATCTTTCATGCTTATTATCATTTGTCGAAGCTTTGATCTATATGTTGTCATCAATTACCAAAAAGGGGGAGATTGAAAGTGCAACTATCCCTAGGTGGTTTTGGTAATTCATAACAACATGTAGCTCATTGAGCTAATGCTATTCCAAGATGATTATTTCAGGAAAGCTCAATGATTGGCATGGCATGGATGTGAAAGTGGAACCCTCAAAATGCTAAGGACAAAGGATTGGCTCAAGCTCAAAAGCTCAAGACTCTTCATTTTATATTTTAGTGATCCAAGATCACATTGAGTCTTTAGGAAAAGCCAATACTATCAAGGAGGGATGAGGTGTTGCTTAATGAGCCTCTTGCTTCATGTGCTTAATGATATGCTCCAAAATCCTCAACTACTTTCCCATATCCACATATGACCTAAACCCTAAGCCAAACTCGGTCCTACCGATTCTTTCTATCCGGCGCCACCGAGTTTCACTTGTCATAAGCCACTGCCAAACCATAGCAATTCGGTTCTACCGATAGGGATCTCGGTCTCACCGAGATGGGATTGCAAACTCTCTGTTTCCCTTTTGTAACTTTTCGGTCTCACCGAAAGAGCGGATCGGTCCCACCGAGATTGCAATGTAAATTCAGTGTTTCCTTTTTGTAACTTTTCGGTCTCACCGAAAGAGCAAATCGGTCCCACCGAGTTTGCCTGACCAACTCTCTGGTTAGCTAATTACCAAATTCGGTCTCACCGAGTTTGTGTAATCGGTCTCACCGAGATTATGTTATGCCCAAACCCTAACCATATCGGTCCCACCAAGTTGCATGTCAGTCCCACCGAAAATCTCTAACGGTCACTAGGTTTACATTTTCGGTCTGACCGAGTTTGTTGATTCGGTCCCACCGAGATTGGAAAACTGTGTGTAACGGTTGGATTTTGTGTGGAGGCTATATATACCCCTCCACCTCCTCTTCATTCGTGGAGAGAGCCATCAGAACACATACACAATTCCAACTCATATGTTCTGAGAGAGAACCACCTACTCATGTGTTGAGACCAAGATATTCCATTCCTACCATATGAATCTTGATCTCTAGCCGTCCCCAAGTTGCTTTCCACTCAAATCTTCTTTCCACAAAATCCAAATCTTATGAGAGAGAGTTGAGTGTTGGGGAGACTATCATTTGAAGCACAAGAGCAAGGAGTTCATTACCTACACACCATTTGTTACTTCTTGGAGAGTGGTGTCTCCTAGATTGGCTAGGTGTCACTTGGGAGCCTCCGACAAGATTGTGGAGTTGAACCAAGGAGTTTGTAAGGGCAAGGAGATCGCCTACTTCGTGAAGATCTACCGCTAGTGAGGCAAGTCCTTTGTGGGTGATGGCCATGGTGGGATAGACAAGGTTGCTACTTCGTGGACCCTTTGTGGGTGGTTGCTTCTTTGTGGACCCTTTATGGGTGGATCCCTCCGTGGACTCGCGCAACCGTTACCCTTCGTGGGTTGAAGTCTCCATCAACGTGGATGTAGGATAGCACCACCTATCCGAACCACGGGAAAAACATCAGTGTCTCCAATTGCGTTTGAATTCTCCAAACCCTTCCCTTTACATTCTTGCAAGTTGCATGCTTTACTTTCCGCTACCAATATACTCTTTGCATGCTTGCTTGAATTGTGTGATGATTGCTTGACTTGTCCTACAATAGCTAAAATCTGCCAAGAACTAAAATTGGGAAAAGGTTAAGTTTTTATTTGGTCAAGGAGTCTAATCACCCCCCTCTAGACATACTTTCGATCCTACACCCTCCCCCATATATAAAGGAGTGGAGGAGGGGGATTCCTATGGCGCGCCCCAAGGGGGATTCCTACTCCTACTAGGAGTAGGTTTCCCCCCTTTCCTAGTCCAACTAGGAGGGGAAAGGAAGGGGCAGAGGGGAGAAGGAAGGAGGGGCGCGCAGCCACCCCTTGAGGCCCTTCTCTCATTTCATGTATGGCCCATTAAGGCCCACTACTTCCCCCGGCGAATTCCCGTAACTCTCCGGTACTCCAGAAAATACCCGAATCACTCGTAACCTTTCCGATGTCCGAATATAGCCTTCCAATATATCGATCTTTACGTCTCGACTATTTAGAGATGTCTCGTCATGTCCGTGATCTCATCCGGGACTCCGAACAACCTTCGGTAGATCAAATCACATAACTCATAATACAAATCGTCATCGAATGTTAAGCATGCGGAACCTATGGGTTTGAGAACTATGTAGACATGACCGAGACACATCTCCGGTCAATAACCAATAGCGGAACCTAGATGCTCATATTGGCTCCTACATATTCTACAAAGATCTTTATCGGTCAAACCGCATAACAACATACGTCGTTCCCTTTGTCATCGGTATGTTACTTGCCCGAGATTCGATCGTCGGTATCACCATACCTAGTTCAATCTCGTTACCAGCAAGTCTCTTTACTCGTTCCGTAATGCATCATACCACAACTAACTCATTAGTCACATTGCTTCCAAGGCTTATAGTGATGTGCATTACCGAGAGGGCCCAGAGATACCTCTCCGACAATCGGAGTGACAAATCCGAATCTTGATCTATGCCAACTCAACGAACACCATCGGAGACACCTGTAGAGCATCTTTATAATCACCCAGGTACGTTGTGACGTTTGATAGCACACTAAGTGTTCCTCCAGTATTCGGGAGTTGCATAATCTCATAGTCATAGGAACATGTATAAGTCACGAAGAAAGCAACATCAATAAACTAAACAATCATAGTGCTAAGCTAACGGATGGGTGTTGTCCATCACATCATTCTCTAATGATGTGATCCCGTTCATCAAATGACAACACATGTCTATGGCTAGGAAACTTAACCATCTTTGATTAACGGGCTAGTCTAGTAGAGGCATACTAGGGACACTCTGTTTGTCTATGTATTCACACATGTACTAAGTTTCCGGTTAATACAATTCTAGCATGAATAATAAACATTTATGATGATATAAGGAAATATAATTAACAACTTTACTATTGCCTCTAGGGAATATTTCCTTCAAACAAGGGGCGGGTTGAAATTTCTAGACAAGCCTAACGTGTACTCTACCAAATCAATTCGTACTTCCGTCGACGAAAAAACAAAAAGAAATCAATTCGCAGCACACAAGAGAGTCTAGTACTGTGTACTATACCAAATCAATTCGCACTACAAATGTCAATTCAAACTTTGAATTCATGTTATGTTCAACTAAAATATTTTGCTACGTGTATAATGCATGCAACCTGCTACTCAAAGGAACATTTTAGTGCATTCCAAACGTATATACTACCGCTTCAATGTGAACTAAATTTGAATTCGTTTCTCTATTTGAATAAGATCTACAATAATGATTGTTGTGAAGTAAAACCATTTGAATTCGTTTCTCTATTTTAAGAGATCTATAATCATCATCATTGTCAATTTAAACCATCGTTTGTGTATTATCTTCACAGCACACCACATGATTACTCTCGAGTTAGATATGAACTATGTGTACTATATGAACTCGAACTCGATTTTTTGAATACACTTTATGGTGTTTTCAAATCACAGTACATTTCAAGCTCTAGCTAGATTGTCATAATCTAAACCATGTCTCATATGTATAATGTGTTTATCACATAATGTATGGTGCCCCTCCCCCTACGCCTACAAGTATTTAGATGTGAGTTGCAAGCACCACACATTACCACCAATTCAAATAAAATGTGAGATTGTTCGATATATAGTATTGTTTAGATTGTTCGATATTTAGTTGTAAGCTGCAAACACCACACATTATCACAAATTCAAATAACATGTGAGATTGCTCGATGTATAGTATGGTTTAGATTGTTCGACATTTAGCTGCAAACGCCATGCATTATCACATTAGGGTATAACATGTGCAACACCACAACACGTGTATCACCGCTATATTCATGCATGCATATGTTTATAACACTATGATCTCCTATTCAAATATATGAATCCACTTTCATATCAAATTATGATCTTTGTTAGTCTCTTACACCCATAGAATCCTCTAACCTTTGTAGCTAGCACTAACTTTCTCTCGTGCACACACATCGGCACACGCCCTCCTCGCCCTCCCCCTCCCTCAGCATTCTATCCATCGTGCACATTCATTTTTCTCTTTAGGTCGTTCTCCCACAGTCTCCACAACTCCTTTCCGACACACACTAATCAATATACCTCTCTAGCGATGTCTGCCTACAACATACACACGAACTTTCCATCTCCTCCTTTCTGTCTCCATGCCTCGTGTCTCTCATACGGTCCCACACACGTGTAAACTATCGCCCCTCTTTTCATCGATCTCACAACCGCACACTCCTCCCCCTATCTAGCTAGTAGCTCGGCCTCTCGCACCACCTCCTAACTCCATTCTCTCTGTCTATCCATCTCGTTGGGCCTTATTTGCCTATAACAAATGGATGTACACTGACCGATCTCCCGCTAACATATAGCTAGCTAGGTCCTTATAATTCATTTTTCCCACGCGTCGATCGATCTACCTCATTAGTTATGTCTCTCCCTTCCTCTGACAAACAACAATTGAATTACTGATCTAGTTAGGTTTGCTTACCAAACACATGGTTCCCCTTCATCATCCATGCATGCGTCCTGACAGATCTATCACGCACAGGCACCCACAGAAACACATCGCCACTCTTATTGATAATATTGCAGTTCTACCATCTGTTTGTCCAGTAGGCCTCTCCCACCATCTTCGAGAAGCAAATCCATCACCCATCCAGCACTCTACCCCTCTCCCTCTCTCTCTCTCTCTCCTCTCTCTCTCTATGTCCCAACCTATTTCCCTCCTTTAGTTATGTATGGATGTCGACCGCTCTCCCTCAAGACATAGCTGGGTCTCTCCTTCTCAACACATATACGAGTCATTCTACCTCTCTAGTTAGGCCTCTGCCTCCCCCCTCCCCCGCCCCCCCCCCCACACACACATCGATACATCGAGTGCTCCAGTCATGTCTCCCTGCCACACACAAACTTGCCATGTGCCCTCTGACGCTCCGGTTGGTCAGTCGCCCTATATCTTTGACTTGCACACACACAATTTCGATGGCTCGCTTCATCGATCTCACACCCACCCACTTGATCCTCTCTTCGATTCTATCGATATCTATGACCCCTCCCTCTCTTCTTGTGGATCGCCCCTCTATATATGATATGGATATGCCTCTATTTCACACACATTGCATGCAAAATTTTGTTTGAGATGTCATCGACACATATTCCCATAGATACATTCACGAAATCACGCCCCCCAAACAAAAAACACTCACAAACGCACACGCCATCTGTCTAGGTTTGCATCTCTCTCACACACACCCACGTAGGTGGGGGATGTGCACGAAGAGAAGAGGTGAACGCACGGCGCATGAACTCCCGTCTCTTTCCCAACCACACCCGCGTGGATACATGATGGATCTCATTTTTGTATGAAAAGGCAGCCCACGTGGTAATTTGACACGTGTACTGGTTGTCCACTTGATGGAGGATCGTCTACCACTAGTGGACAAACAAATTGCGACTTGACGCGTTATGTTAAAAAAGAGGCAAACCATGTGGGGCCTACCTTAGAGGCAAGGTTCTATACACTCAAGATGCTCTGTACGTATTACTTTTGATGTGTCCCATCAGCTCGCAGAACAAGGAGAAGCTTGCTTACTACGCTGTCTCCCCCGCCCACGGGCGTGGTGTCTCACAGGACGAGGTGAAGCTTGCTTACTACTAGTCATTGTACTATATTGGTTTATTGGTCCCCATTGTATATTGTGTCAAATTTTGACTATAGATTGAACTAACAAAACATTCATGCATGTTACCAAAAATTATATCATTGAAAACTATGTTGAAATATGGATCCAACGATATGATTTTTGTTGACATGCATTAACATTTTGTTAGCTAAATATTTGGTAAAAATTTGGCACGAACTACAAACGTGACCTATAAACCAGGACAGAGGTAGTAGTACTATGCCTTACGCCGGCTCCCTCGCCCATGCTCGCGGTGGATCGTAGGACGAGTAGAAAATTTTACTACTCCCTCCGTTTACTCCTCGTCCCTACCTTGGTTAGAGGGATTATCATATTGTTTGGAATATATGTCCTTTAGTAGATTTCAATTTGAACACTAGTACATACTCCAAACACTGATGTACATAGACATATTTTAGAGTGTAGATTCACTCATTTTGCTCCATATGTAGTCCATATTGAAATGGGCGTAATAGTACGCACTCTCCCTCGTCCCTCGACCCTCGCCCACGTGGTGGACATGCAGCAATTCATTCGGTCTCATATAGCCAGAATGATATATACTGCAGTACTATTATTGCTCGACTTCCCGAAGAGGCGAAGAGCCAATCGCAAGGTTAATATTTTGGAGATGCCAAGCGCAAGGTTTATAGGAGAACGAGTAGTAGGTGTTGCGTCATTTATAAATAAAGTTTCTTTTCTTCATTGGCATGTACGCAATATAAATAGGTTCATATGGAGAGAAAAGGAAATCGCTCCACTATATACATAGGCAGGACGAGCCTACACGGTTGCTTGCTGGGGTTGCTCTCTTCACACTCTCTCGCACAAAACGACTGTGGCCACATCTCTAAGGCTGGTCATAGTGGGAAGTAACTTATACTAGTGTCATGCATATGACACTAGTCTAAGTTACTACCTTTATAGTGCAAAGTAACATATTAGTAGTGTCATATGTGGCTTCATTTAATGGCTTGTACACTCATCTTGTCTTGGGAAGCGCTATGTTACAATAACATATTGTGTTACCACTTCTCAATAACTACATGCCACATAAGCAAAAATTTCTCGAAGTGTGCTATGTTACTACCTAGTTAATCCCACTATGACTAGCCTAACATCCCGGCGGATCACGTCTGCTGGGGGAAGGGGTGGATGCTTAGTGTAGATGCAGTCGCCGTCGCCGACGGTGAAAACCCACTGTCGGCACATCTCGATCAGGGGTCCCTGCTGTTCTCTCTCACAAAGCCAGTGAGGTTTCCTTCGTCCCTTGCTCACTGCCACGATGTGGGCAGTTGCCGCCTCCCGCCGCCCTCCTCTAGGTTGAGCTGCAGTCCTGACATCCCTTAGGTACAACTCCCTTTTACAGCCGGCTTGCACCACTGCTCCAGCTGCCCACATCACTCCATGTGGATATTTCTCTACTTCTTTGCCCCGCACATGCCTCTACTGGCTTCTACGTACTGTATTTGTGGTGAGTTTATGTCTCATCAACTAGTCCCATAATCTTATTCTAATCACGCTTCTTCAATTCTTTGCCACGGGGATGCTCATCTCGATTTTGGTAAAACTGCACAAAATGATTCGATGGTCAAAGGGTTGCAAACTTCAATTCTTCGGAAGCTCCAACGTTGCCAGCAAATTAAAGCCTGGCTAGGGTTTACGGTTCAAGCGCTAGGGACTGCATGGATCGTTTTTTTCTTTAGCTGCCTCTCTTCCAAAATAAGTGTCAACTTTAGTAGTAGTACAAAGTTTGCATAAAGTTGAGACACTTATTTTGGAACGGAGGGAGTACATATTGGCTATGATCTGTCAATCATTGAGATGCAGCAGCATGCATGTTAGTCACCTTTTTATTTGATGAAATGTTGCAACAGGCAACCTTGGACGGAAGATACATGAAACAAAAGTTGGAAGCTTCATAGCATTGTACAAATTTATCTAGCTGATAAATTACAGTACGTACTATACTAGTAGTAGTACAATGTAAAGAGTTAGGTGTCGCACGGTGTCTAGAAAATATGGTGATAATGTGAGGTGGGCCATGTAATCACTGAGCCTACGTGTTTTCACTGCCCTCGCACTCCTCCGCTGTAAGAATGGAGAAAATTTTAATCTAGTAGTAACTCCTTTCGCCAAAAGCGTGGGACATCCAGCAGTCCTACCACGTCAGTAATAATGACCAATGAGCTGTCAAATCACATAGACCCAGCAGTAAGTTGGACGGATGAAGCAACCATCACTCTTGAACCCGCTTCTCTCTTCAACGCAGGCGCCAGTGAGAGGTCACGTCCGCTCTTCCCAGGCATGAATGCGGCACCGATTTTTTGGAGCGGCGCTGACCGTTTCGGGCGGGAAGCGCGCGTAGGCGATGGAGGGGCTTTGGGTGGGCCAGGCTGGTCAGGAGCGGGCGTGGTAGCGGTCCACCTGTAAGAGGATGCACCGACTCTCGTGGCTAAATCTTACACTACACACCATCTCTCTGTAGGAGTAGGTCGATGTGTCACTCTCTCTAACACACACATGTTGTTACACACACACACACACATGCTCAAACAGGTTCATAGAATAGGAATATCATGCGAGTTACTTAGGGAGCGTTTGGATCCTTAGCAAGAACAGTTTATAGCCTAGCCGGGCAAGGTTAGGCATTTGGAACTAACCAATGTAACCAAACGCTTACTCTACCTTGTTATCTCCCCCGGAAACCCGATGCATGGAGCGCAACTACGCATTGATCAGTCAAGAAATCAAAGTCGGCTTGCATGCGAGTTAATATGTGGCCCTGCATGGTAGCTAAAACGGCATCTCTTAGTTGTTGGGATTAATTTTTGCATTTAGAGATAGAAATCAGGGCTTTGATTGGAGGAAGGATCGGTCAAGTTTCTCCTTCTCCAATCTTCTTGCACCTTGGTCCCGCTGCACCTTCAAACGTGACTGATTACACCTAGACGGAGGGAGTAGTACGAGATACGATGGCACACTGACTTAGGTCGAATACAAGTGCCCAAAATTGTGTGCATGTTATAATAAGGATTCACTTAAAATAGTACGTGAGCGAACAGAGGGATCAACTGGACAGTGTTCACGAGCAGTAGCGAGATGTGTGAGGTAGGATACACCGCTGGCGTTTTTAATTTTTCTTATTAATTTGTTTGTTTCACCCTCTGACTGGTGGGACCAAACGTACTACGTGGAGAGAGGTAAGGTGACTAAGGCTGCATTATTTCTGTACTACCAACACTGCTTTAAATCCCAAAAGACCTTACCAACAAAGCCACATGACAGGATTATGATTTAAATCCCAATGACTTGCACGCAAAAAAAACATGGCATGCTTGTCACGCGAATGCAAGAATGTATAAAAGGTTATTTCCCTCTCGTTGAACATAATGGGAGGGTGGTGTAGCTGGTTAGCCTGTTCGCTCATCAAACTTGAGGTCTCGGGTTGGATAACCACACTTGAGCATAATTTTGTTTTTGTTTGAATTCTTTCTTCCACCCAATGATAGGTAGGCCCCGCATGACAGAGAGAGAAAGTGATCTGGGGCGGTGCCAGGAGGATTCTTTGACTAGTCAAAATGGATGGATACGGAGCTATACGATCTCGTAGTGACCGTATAATCACCTCATCACTTATACGCTGCAGCCTCGACGCTTGTTTTCTAGGGTTTGCACTCTTCACACTCTCTCTCCAGTATATATATACACGCTGGAGCCTCAGCGCTTGTAGTTGCTCTCTTCACACTCTCTCACCCTCTCCAGATCCAAACAAGACTTCGTTGGCCTCTCTCTCTCTCCCCTACTGCTGATCAAAGAGCCGACAGGATCTGTCTGCCGGGAAGGGAAGGAGGCTTAACGCTATCGCCGTTGGCGAGGGAGGGAATCCACCACCAACGCAGCTGTTCTCTTTCACCCAGCGGCGGTGCGGGAGGGCCTCTGACCCCTTCTTCCTCACCGCCATACGTAGTGTGAGCTGAATGGACACTGGTTGCCCACCGAACCACACCCCAAGAACCTTACGGTATAATTTACTTATTCCACATGCATTGCTCTAGCTGCATGTGGTCTTTTTCCGCTTCTGCACTCGAATCTAGGTGTTGGATGAAACAGGAAAGTAGTGGGGAAAGTTGTATAGCATGAATCTAGGACATGGTTCAAAGAGGAAAGGAATGGGGGAAAGTAGTGGGGAAAGTTGTATAGCATGAATCTAGGATGTGGTTCAAAAAGGAAAGGAAGGGGGGAAGTAGTGGGGAAAGTTGTATAGCATGAATCTAAGACGTGGTTCAAAGAGGAAAGGAATGGGGGAACATAGTGGGGAAAGTTGTATAGCATGAATCTAGGACGTGGTTCAAAGAGGAAAGGAAGGGGGAAAGTACTAGTACAGACTGGCTATCTAGCACCTGCATTGGTCGAAAAGGGAAAACAATGACAAACGCAGTACGCGCATCTGTAACGAACTGATCTTTTTGTTTTGGGGGACAAGGCTGTAGAGTTTGAGCATGACTAGATTTGATGTGTTCACATAGGGAAAGGTGTCTAAAGATAACAAAACTAGGAACAACACAAATATGCTCCTTGGTTGTTTGTTCTTTGTTGCAACAGACTGTGCATGACCCCTTCATACATCGGTAGATGCACATGGTGCTGGTGTGTCCACTATCCCGTGCAACTCTTTAGTTGTTGTTAATATAAGGCTATGTTTGGTTCAAAAGTCCCTTGTCCCTACCTGCTTGGTTCCAGGGACTAAACATGGACTAGAGGTTATTAAATAACATGCTAAAAGACCATGTTACCCCTATTAATGAACTAATAGAGACAAGGTGCGATGCGGGCAACTGTTGGAAAAAGTCCCAAAAAGACTCTCCCTCGGGGTCTTCTTTCTTTAGTCCCAAATGCCCACTTTCAGTCCCTAAAAGTCCCTCTTGTTTGGTTTAGATGGGACTGACAAGGACTTTTTTAGTCCCTACACCAAAAAGTCCATGTAAACAAACACCCTCTAATAATGCCGCTGGAAAATTGATGCAATGCCACAGTTAAAAGCACATTACATGTTTAATGAATTTTATTGTTAATATAATCTCTCTGTTAATATTAATCAATGCCACCGTTTGAGAAATGCTACTGTCTTGCTTTCTTTCCCATTTAGATACATTAGATGCTTCTTTTTGTTGGCTTCTGTGTCATCCACCATTATTGACCACTAGTTGTTTCCTTTGCACCTCTGTGTAAACAGGGTTATCTACTTCACCTCGTTGCTATTGTGACCTTTTGTTGCACTGCACAAAACATTTTTGTTTTAAGAGTGTTTTGTGCAGTTCAACCAAAATGTCACACCGACAACGTTGCTTGATTGCTTGATCTTAGTGGAACTGCACAAGAGGAGATCTTACTTCCTATCCGTGTTGGCAAGTTTGGTTCAGATCTTCTTCTTGTGAGTCGTTTGAATTCCACGTCATGGAGGTCGGTACTAGCTTTCTTTCACATGATTGTGCAGTGTGCTTTCATATGGTGTGCTACTTGTAAGGTAATGTTGCTTGATTTTAGTGAACAACACAAATGGAGACAAGACTTCCAATCTGTATGTGCATGGTAATGTCCCATTGAGGTAAGATAAGGATATTTCACAACTGTTGGCCTGTATTTTGCCACTTTCATCAGAAAATTAATGCCGTTGTTTAGTGATATACTTCTGCTCCCTAATTGACATGCCAAATCGTAAATTGAAGGCAAAGCTTGTCTATTATTGAACCAAGTGATGAAGGGGAAGAACAAGCGGAAGAAAAACAAAAATCAACTCCCGGTGCTGTAATGAAGCACTGGAACTGTGATGACACAAGTAATGATATAGTTTTGCATCTTAATTTATTGCTATGGCTGGAACGAGCAATTGTTTTGCCACTGATTTGATGCCACTCCTAATGTAATATGTAATTAACTCTACTTGTGCAAATAGGGATCTTCTTTGAAGATACCATATATTTTAGTGGAACTGCACAAGAAGATGTTGGAAACATTAAACTAATCGAGGAGTATATAGAAAGCATGGCAACGACAGTAGATAACAACAGATGGTTCCAGAGAAGTGCTTGATCTATATGCTCTACACGATAAGCCTCCTGACAAAGGTTGGCACTCGCCCACGAATTTCATCCATATGATTGAGCTTTGTCATCTCTATTGGTGTTGTGCTACTGTTTAGATACTGTCATGAGATAGTGGTATTGTCCTTGAGAAGTGCTTCATCTGTGTTGTTTTATATATTTCCTTTCCTTTTTTTCGAGCAAACAGAGATGCTAGCATTTAGTTGTCCTCTTGTCTTTGCACAACAGGATCATCCTCCTCTGAAGAAGAATATGGAGTACGTGAAGTGACTAGTTCTGATTATGCCACGATGAAGAAGCCCTGTCTATCTTCTCATCAGAAGGAGCAGTTGAAGGATGGTTACATTACTCCCCACAAGACCAAACTAACTTCAGCTCAGAAGGACTGACATATCTCTATCTTTTTGCAGTGATGCGCAAGTACAATGTTGTTCTAGGATTCTTTCCGGTGAATTCCATTTTTTAAAAGTGTGCTCTACATGGACCATGTAGGTGCCTGTTTAAACTGTCAATTCATAGTATAGTTTGCTTTATACTAATCACTTTTTTGTGTTTGTGCAAATAGGGGTGCTCAGCTTGATTTCAATGGGAACTGCACAAAACATTTATGAATACATCGAATCATTCATTTCCACCACAAGAGAGGAGGTGCCCATATGTTCAAGGCGTTGCAACATATAAGGGTGAAATCATACAAGCTACGCGCGAATTTGGTTGATTTTGGTGAAACTGCATAAAAAGAACAGCTATTTTATTTAGCACGAGGTGCCATGTCAATGTCCGAACTGATGGCAAACCCTGTCCATTCCACAATCGTAGGCATTTGATATTTTGGAATGGGAAAATCTTGTCAAAGTTTGCTCATTGATGTACGCAAAACAACAAGCATTTGACATTTTAGAATGGGAAAACCTTGTCAAAGTTTGCTCATTGTTGTACGCAAAACAACAAGCATTTGACATTTTGGAATGGGACAACCTTGTCAAATTTTGCTCATTGATGTTAGCAAGAAGACATGCGTTTGATATTTTCGAATGGGACGCCCTTTGCTGTCAGCAGCGTCGATCAATTTTTCTTTATTCTTTAGTTGTGAAGTAAATATTGGCTCTGACATGTGAGTCGCGAAGATGCATAATTATTGATTGTTTTCAATGTTCTCTAGGAATTTCCAGGCCTGTGTGTTTGATTGCAATGTACAGGAACGCTAAAAATCTGCTCAAACTCTTTGTACTCTGGTCAAAGTAGAGATACTTTGGTTGTAGATAAAACTTGTATGCAGACTAAAAAGGACCGGAGGCAATACATGTGAAACTGCTCCAAACAAGGTGATCACCCTAGGAATAATGCTAGTACATTTTGTTTTGCATGTTCATCCAATGCCAGTGATACAAGAATTTTAAACTAATCAAACTAAATTCCTTCATGCATGGTCGGATTTCATATAAACATGCTAGATTTCATTACATTTCATACATTCTTCAACTAAAAAGGGGTAGAAGCAGCGTCCTTCTCCAACATAGCTCTCCGAATCCACGTCGCCGCCAAGAAGCTAATTGATCGTCAATGGTCAACCCTCCTAGCTTGGCTTCAACCGGAGAGTAGCAGCGGTGGCCTTACTTGGACCCGAGTGGCGGCGACCTATTGTGTTCTACTCTTCCTTGTTTTCTGTGTGGCGCGGCCTCGTTGGCAGCGGGGAGGGGCCTCGACGAAGCCGACGATGTCCTCTGTCTCATTGCCGGCGAGGCGGAGCCTCGGCGGAGCGAGGGAAATCCTCACCCTCATTGCCGGCAGGGTGGGGCCTCAGCTGAGCCAGCGATGTCCTCTGCCTCATTGTTGGCGGGGCGGGGCCTCAACGTAGTAGGGCCTCCGCCTCGGTGCCGGCGGGGCGGGGCCTCGGCATAGCTAGCGATGTCCTCTGCCACGTTGTTGGTGCCACGGGGCCTCGGCGGAGCAGGGCCTCATCGACGCCAGCGGAGCGGGGACTCGTCGGAGCTTACATTGCCCTCTGCCTCATCCTTGGTCTTGCCAAGCAGCGCCTCGCCTGCTTCATCACCCTCTTTGTAGGCGGCGCAGCCTCCGCCACCCGCATGCGGTACCGCCAGCGCTCGAGGCGGCCCTCGCGGGCGGAGCGGTACGAGTCGAGCAGTGCCTCCTACTCCGCCCGCTCCACGGTGATCTGCTCCTCCGCCTGCAGGTGCTCCTGGAGGAGATGGTGGTTGTAGGTGGCATCGGCCTGCGCCTCCCGGAACTGCTCCTCACGCTTCTACCTCACCGTGTCCATGTATTGGGCACGGGCCTCGCCGATGGTCATGGTGCAATGCACCGGCGAGGATGGCGCGGAGGAGGGAGTTGGCGCTGGATCGTCGACTAGCATGTTCTCCATTGGGACGTCGTCATCCTCCGCCTGCCTGCCGACCAGGTAGTCGGCAGCAATGGCTGCCATCTCCTTGTGGTCCATCGTCCACCCGTCCCGAAGAGCGCTGGAGCGCGAGGAAGCTATGGTGGGCAGTAGTGGTGTGGACAGGAGAAAGGGAACAGAGGCGGATGACTGCGACTATGGTCGGCGCAACAGTTTATATAGCAATGGTGGATGTAGCTTCCGACCAGGAGCCAGCGCACTGTCTAAGACGGTTCATGCCGTGTTCACCATAGAGCAGGTGCGGCCGCACTTCGACGCCCTAATGGCGGAAGAACTACAAGCACATGAGGACCTATTCTGCCACCTCCGTCTCGTCAAAGAGCACCGGTGAACAAGCGAACGACAATGCCATCACGGACATGTGGCCCTATGATCCTGGCTTCTCGAATGAGCAGTGGGCACTATATCAGACCATCCGTAGGGCCCGCGAGGCCCTCTCCGTCGTCCTTCGAGTTGTTGCGCTCGCCGTGGCGCCGCCGTCTTGCGTTGTCAACATGGTCAACATACATGAGGAATGAGGAGATGACTTTACTTGGAGAGGATGATAGTGGGGACCCACCAGGGCCATAGCCGCACGTACGCAAGTGCCTCCTTATTATATACTACAACTGTATTTTTTTGCTTCCTCCTGGTTTCCTAACATCACGGTCCCACACATTGTCAACCTATGTAGTAAATAAATGAGAGAATTGTGCAAAGAGCGGCCGACAGCTGGGACCAAGCAGCTCGAGCAGTACTTGTGTTTTTGAGGTGTGAGCACTGCAGAGTTTTTCTTGAGCGATGTTTTCATATTTTTTTCTAGACAAGAGCGATGTTTTCGTTGCTGTTCAGAGGAGAGCAGGGTATTAACTGGGCGGGCTGTGGCCCGTCTAGCCCAGGCCAGATATCTAGCCTAGATATTAATTTTTTTTCAAGGTGAAAATGGCTAGCCCAGCTATACTTTTTTTTGAGGAATACCCAGGCAAGGTCAACTTGTTATTCTCCACCCCACTGGGCTGCAAATCTTTCCTAGGAGGGATGCATTAGGCTTAACAAGAAAATGGGCTTTAATAAATAATAAATGGGATGTAATTATAGAAACTGGGCTGTAACTAAAAAAAGCACCAAACACGTAATTAGTTTATAAAATATTATTTTTGGATTTTGAAAATTTTAATTTTGTTAATTGTTGCATGTGCAATGTTTCATTGCATTTTTAGGTAAGACAAATTTATATTGAAATTGTATTTAATCTGACTAGAAATTTCGGGATAAAAATATTTCAGATCCCATCAAAATGTGGGAAATTTTATTGAATTCTGTTTTGAACGGTTGGTTGAAATTATTAATCATTGTCCTAGCTAGAAAATGGGTTGTACTTTTAACAAACTATAAATGGGCTGTAGTAAATTCCATTAGAATTCAAAAATGGGTTGTACATTCTTACAAATCTCAAATGGGCTGTAAGTTCTCTGCCACACACTTGTGGGCCTACTAAGTTGGCATGTCCTCTCAAAAAAATAAGTTGACGCATCTGCAAGGCTTTATCAACTTATAGGCAACACACGGTTCTAGCAACAATGGCCGTTGGATGTCCATCCAATGGATGTCGTGCTTCTTCTTCAATCTCAGATATTCTAGCTTCACCCACCCAAAAAATGATTCCTCCCCCTGACATCTGGGGTGCACCGTTTCAAAGGCTGACCTGTGGGCCTACTAAGTTGACGCGTACCAAGGGCTTTGTCAACTTAGTCAATATAAACGATTCTAGCTGCAGTGACCGTACAATGTCCATCCAATGGTCGTCGTGCTTCTTCAACCTCTGGTCTTCTTGCTCCAGCCACCGAAAGCAGCACCGGTCGTGCCGCCTGCTCCTGCCTCCCGTGGCCGGCTGTGCTGTCACGGAGGCCTCACCGCCCCCATACTACTCCCACCGCTGGCCAGGCCCTGCGGCGACGGCAGCCTCACACTGCAGCAGAACCAGCGAACCCTCTACTCCTCTCCGCGTGGGCATCCACTGCCGCGTCTTCCTCGGCTCTGTGTCGTCCCCTTCCAAGGCCTCGCCGTCGTCCACCGCCTTGGTGCTCTCGGGGCGGCGTGGTCAACGTGGTCAATGAACGACTTCCATCGGAAGAGTACTGTACGTGGAGAGGCTGACAACTGGGTCCATGGCCGCAGCAAGGAAGTGCCTCCTTATTACACGGAAAATAATGATTCCTCCACCTGACAGTATGGACCCACCGGACGGGCCACCGTATTTCACGAAAAAAAGTTTCCCCTGACTGCTGGGACCTACCAGCTACATCTTCGCATGCAAGGAAGTGCATCCATATTACGGGCAAAAAAACGATTCGCCCCCCTGACTGCTGGGACCCACCAGCTGCATCTTCGCATGCAAGGAAGTGCCTGACAGTCGGGACCCACCTGGTCGAAGCGTACGCAGCGTTGTTATTTTGGTTGCGAACATGTACGTACATATGATCGGTCTGTCTGCAGGCTGTAGCAATGAACCGTGGCCATGTAAGGAAGGGCATGTGTCATAGTAGGGGCGCGCATGTAGCATGTACATGTATGTACAACGGCCAGGGTGCAAGAAAGTAAATACTGCCACGTACATACATACGGGCAGGGTCTCGAACGCCTACTCGCGCATACGTACGGCTAGGGCTCGTGTAGATGGCTGGGTCGGAATGGAGAAGCTGTGTCGTCATCGTGATCATGGGGAGGCAACTGGTTGGGTCAGAACGGAATGCGTCATCGTGTTCATTGGGAGCCAACCGGCTTGGACGGAACAACTGATGGAAACGAGGCCTGGCGTACTGCAGAACAGAGGAAACGGCCTTGTGTTCGACCGGCCATGGTGGAAACAGGATCCTGTTCATCGGGAGGGGTCTAGCGTACCGCAAAACGGAGGAAACAGACCTCCTATGGTCGAAACGGGGTTCTGTTGATTGGGAGGGGTGTGTCATACCGCAAAACGGAGGAAACGGACTTGCGTTGGAGCGCTATGGTCGAAACGGAGGTCCTGTTCATCGGGAGGGGTGTGGCATACCGCAAAACGAGACTCCACGGGGTACTGTTCATCTCCACGGTCGACCTCCTCCAGCCTCCACGGGCTCCTGTTCATCCACCGTCGACCTCCTCCGGCCTCCACCTACGACTGTCATCCATGGGCTCATGTTCATCCAGCCTCCACCAACGACTGTTCATCCATGGGCTCCTATTCATCCAGCCCCCACCGCGCGCTCCTCCACCGGCTACTGTTCAACCAGCCCTCTCCACGGGGGCCTGTTCAACCATCCCTCCACGGGTTACTGTTCATCCAGCCCTCCACGGGCCACTGTTCAACCAGCCATCCACCGGTTACTGTTCATACAGCCCTCCACGGGGTCCGGTTCATCCACCGGCTCGATCGATCGGGGTCCTGTTCATCCAGCGGCAATGGCCTCTACTACCACGGGGTCCTGTTCATCCAGCGACAATGGCCTCTACTACCACGGGGTCCTATTCATCCAACCCCCACCGGGAACTGTTCATCCAAACCCCCCAACAATGCTCATTGTTCATCAAGAGGCAGCATCGATCGGCTTCAGTTAGCAGCAGTAGCGAAGGAATCACTCGGGTTCAGTTAACAGCAAGGGATCGATTGATCGCTCGGGTTCAGTAACGCGTGGCCTGCAGTGTAATCGCTCGGGTTCAGTTAGAGGGCAACGCCTCGCTCAGGTTCAGTTAGAGCACAATGCCTCGCACACACACGCGTACATACAAGAGAAACGCGCATCGCTCGGCCCCCGACCACCCACCGTAACCGGGAACTCCCCCGATATTTTCCCCGCCCTCGCTTCTACCATGGTTTTCTCCGTCATGGATGGCCCAAAGAATGTCATGCAGCTGTGTCTCCGGCCCACCCAGGACGAAAAGCCCATTTTATGTCATGATTTTTTGTCATAGAAGTAGGAGCCCACCACATCTATGATGATACCGGGTTTTCTCACAATTATCGTCATAGAAGTGTCATAAGCATCACAGAAAAGAATCATTCAGCCCAAAATGTCACGGATGTGTCTTTTTTTTAGTGCTAAGTTGACAAAGCCCTCCATCCCTATCAACTTAGTAGGCCCACAAATCAGCCTCCCACTATGCTGGGTCCCAGCTAGTAGGGGGAGTATTCATTTTTTGTGCGTAATAAGGAGGCACTTCCTTGCGTGCGAAGATATAGCTGGTGGGTCCAACCTGTCAGTGGGGGGAACTTTTTTTCACGAAATACAGGGGCCCTTCTGGTGGGTCCTGTCGTGGATCTAAGACTGACAGTAGAATGGGGGTAGGTATGAGGAGCCAAGATCCTAGCTATGGAGTAGTTGTACACACGAGTTTTATGAGTTCAGGCCCTTCTCGGAGGAAGTAACAGCCCTACGTCTCGGTGCCCTGAGGCGGCCAACTGGATTATATGTGTGTGTGTGTGTGTTTACAAAAGTGCGAACCCTTGTCCGAGAGGAGGAGGTGGCTTATATAGAGTGTGTCGGGACCCCAGCTCCCCTCCGTTACTCAGGTTCAATGCTCATAAAGGAAAGGCGTTACTGGTAACGTCTACAGTAAAATGTCATAAATGCTCATAATGCTATGGTTTAAGTCCTAACTATTGCAGAGTGGAGGGTTCCTCATCTTCTGGTGGTCGAGTGTCTTCAAGGTGGTCGAGTGAGCGCATCTCCGCGGTCGAGTGGATGATGATTTCTCTTCGACTGCTTCTGATTCTTTGTAAAGATGTCCTTGGGGAGGGTATGCTGGATAGGTCCATGACCCTACCCTAGGTACATAGCTTCATCATTAGCCCCTGAATGGATCAGGGTTTGAGTGAGGAAGGGGTTGAGAACACTTCCGACCCACTCTTTGCGCTATGAATATGCCTTGTCCAGAAACAATGAGTTGAGGAGATGACGTCGACTCCTTTCTCAATCGCCTTGGTCCATTCTTGGTTGTTGTCGAGTGAACTTTCATGGTAGAATTCCGAATGATGATGTAGAGGGTGTTTGTCTTCAGTCTGACAGGTTGTTCTGCTCTCTGTGGATCTCGCAGGATTCAAATTTTGCGAAGTGTGCCAGACGGGAGGAACCGAGGTTATCGGGACAGATTAGGCAAGTCTCCTCAATCCCCGCGCCACCTTTTTCGCCACGTACTACGCGCGCGACTGTTGCGGGATTTGTTTAGATCGCTTGGGTCCACCAGTCAGCCACTCGGTGGAAGGCCTTATAAAAGGACTCAGGCCAGGCCTCTGCTGCGCACGCTCCCATTCTCTCTTCTCTTTCTCCCGATCCCTCCGCCACTCTCGCTTCCGCCTCGTCGCCAGACCTCCGCTCGAGCTCGATCCGCCACCATGGGGAAGGATAAGATGGCGGCGCTGGAACGCGTGAAGAAGGCGACCGCGAAGGCGAAGGGCAAGCGGACCAGCCAGGGCGGATCCTCGTCGAGGTCCGGCCTACCGGCGGGCTAGATCCAGGGCGACTGGATCCGCTCGGCAATCACGCAGGATGACCTCGACGGCCTGGTGGAGGGGGGATTGATCCCTCACAAGTCGGCTCGGCTCCCGGGGGACGAAACCGAGCCGCATCCTAGAGAGGGCGAGTGTGTCCTCCTCGCAACCCACATAGATCGCGGATTCTCACTGCCTCCCTGTCGGATTTCGGGTTCCGGCAGAGCCCTGAGGTTCGAACACTGGGGTGCGCGCGGAGATTTCGCCTCCTACCTACCTGCACCCCTCCGCCTTGCAAAGATCTAAGCTAAGGAAAGAACAACACAAGAGACACAGGGTTTATACTGGTTCGGGCCACCGTTGTGGTGTAATACCCTACTCCAGTGTGTGGTGTGGTGGATTGCCTCTTGGGCTGATGATGATGAACAATACAAGGAAGAACAGCCTCACGAGGGTCTGTTCTTGGCTGGGGCGATGAACTGCTGGGAGGGGTCCAGTCACCCTTCTCTCTCTCTCTACCTGATCTTTCTCTATCCTTTGATCCCTCTCCGTTAGCTCTCTCTCTTCCCTGTCTCTCTGCCTGCCCCCTTGCTCTGTGGGTGGCTGGTCCTATTTATAGAGGCCCTGGTCCTCTTCCCAAATATCGAGCGGGAAGGGAGCCAACAATGGCGGGCTAATTTGAAGGGGGACAGCTAGTATCAGCTATCCTGACAAAAGTAGTCTTCGCCTGCACAAAGCTCTGGTGATGACGCCGTCTTGGCCTCCATGGTCACCTTCGTCTCGTAGTCCTCCTAGTCTTGGTCTCGTTGCACCGAAATGGCAACCTTTGCCTGATGCCTCGGTACTCCGTGGCTGTGCTTGCCCCCTTTGCACCAAAGAGGAAGGGAGGACACTGCGCGGGCTGGCACCCGCCTAGCGCCCCCGGTCATCATGGCTTGCGTCACGGGCACCTCGTGAGGTACCCCGCCTTGATCTCTCCGCCTCCTCGTGAGCCAGCCTGACGAGGCCGCGCCTGAGGAAGCTCCGCGTCGTCCGCCCCGCGAGGCTTGGCCCCTCGCGAGGGTCTTGGGTTTGTGTTGGTGAAGATGGGCCGCGCTGGGCCCCCTTTTTGAGCCACGCCGCAGACCGCAGGCAGGCAAGTCTGGGGACCCCCGTTCCTAGAAGACCGACACTCCCCACCCTTTCTTCCAGGGTTTTTTGAACTTCTTTGGGGCTCAGCTCTACCATTTCACTCCGAACACCATAGTCTATCTGGTCACTATCATGTCCATGTGCAAAAGCTTCTTGGGCTATCGACCGCACTGGAGGCTTTTCAAACACATCTTCACTTGCCGTTCCCAGTCGGTCAAAAAGGCCAAGTCGAGTGACGAGAGGACGCGGGTGATCCAGATGTGTGGTGGTCTGGGGATCCAGATGAGGAGCAAGAGTACTTTCCCAGCGATAATCCTTCATGACTAGGTCTGGGGCTGGCAGTCGACTTGGTTTTACTGCAAGGATCAGCCAACCCCTGGCCAGTCGACTGGACTTCCTCCTTTTTCCTTGGCTCGAATGGAGAATCCTACTCCCCTGAAGGTAGTTCCAGAAGAGAAGGTGCAGGTCAAGGAGCTGGTTGAACGGGTCGTCTAGCTTGTCCGCGACGGAGTGACCGGGATGGATCTGCTGGAGGTCTTTCTCGATCGACGCATCCAACCTCTTCAGGCACACAA
Organism: Triticum urartu; assembly: GCF_003073215.2. Taxonomy (NCBI): domain Eukaryota; kingdom Viridiplantae; phylum Streptophyta; class Magnoliopsida; order Poales; family Poaceae; genus Triticum; species Triticum urartu. The sequence continues at coordinate 351,462,171 of NC_053026.1, forward strand.
TCATCCGATGTGGATGTACTCTGGGCTCGAGGATACCACTCGGATCCACCCAGAGGAGGTTAACGAGGATATCTTGGAGAACTAGTTGAGGGGAATCACTGGCAACAAAGACAACCCTCGGGGATCCAGGAGGGTGATTCCATTAGATAACTCGCACCAGCCGGAGCAGGTATATTTCTGTTTTATCAAGTATCTTTCCGATTCACCACGTGATGTCCCGTTTGTGGTCGACTGAATGTCTTTTGATTATTACTCTTTCAGGCCCTCATTGAAATGTACTCGATGCCCGACGGAGTGTAGGACCCAGGCGCTGAAGAAGAAGGGAGCGGGGGTGACGGTGTCTTGAACTAGGGGGTACTCACCACATCATCTCCCGATCTGTTAGATTGGGCTGAGGACCCCCATGGCCGTATACTCATGGGCCAGTTCGAACAGCTGCCGCATACAAGGAAGATTCCACAAGACTTGGGGATCAAGACAAGGACACCTCCCCACCGGCGTATTCGGCTAGGACTCTTGTTATCCTAGGCCTCTGGTGCATTATATAAACCGAGACCAGGCTAGTCGATACATCATATACATACAATCATACCATAGGCTAGCTTCTAGGGTTTAGCCTCTCCGATCTCGTGGTAGATCTACTCTTGTACTACCCATATCATCAATATTAATCAAGCAGGACGTAGGGTTTACCTCCATCAAGAGGGCCCGAACCTGGGTAAAACATCGTGTCCCCTGCCTCCTGTTACCATCCACCTTAGACGCACAGTTCGGGACCCCCTACCCGAGATCCGCTGGTTTTGACACCGACATTGGTGCTTTCATTGAGAGTTCCGTTGTATGATCGGCAAAAGGATCGATGGCTCGTCTGCAGGTCAACTGCGATGCCGGCATCTTCGTCGCCGGCTTGACTGGTCACCTTGGCTCGACCGAAGACCATGCTCCATCTCCGATTGTCATGTTCGGACGCAGGCCTTCATCAACATCAACTCCGATCTCTGTCAAGATCATGGAGGAATCATCCATGGAGCCCGGGGGCTCAACGTCAACATTGCCCTTGGGCGACCGTGCTGTTTTTCCGAACAACAAACTTGTGTCCGCCGCCACCGCCTCCTCAAGTGTCTTTTTAACGATCGCTTTGTTGGAATTGTGTGGAATTGAGTCTACAACAACCCTGGAAAATTTCGTCGAGTTCCAATTGAGGAATCTCTGGCAATCCACAATATACGGGAGCCCTGTCAAATCTGGATGGGAATCTGGATGAGTTTAGGGCGTGGTGTCCAGCTTCTAGCTCGGACGTCCTTGGGAAGATCCAACCGTTGATAGGCTGTGGAATTCCCTATATCTACCACCTCTCAAAATTTCAGCTCGATCCGACCGTCCAAACTCCGGGAACCTTCCGATTAGTGCATCATTTTTCGAATCTGTTTTCTGCGCGAAAACAAATCCGACCCGAGTTCGTCTTTTTTATGAAGGGGATTTTGGACATCCCTTTTGAAGGAAGTTTTGTATGGGGTATTGTGTTTTGTTCCAGAACACATCCCACTAACTTTAAGATCTTTTGAACATGATCTTCAACATCATGCTGGTGTCAAACCAGTCCGACAATATTGTTCCACGACTGCCGACCTGCGCTAGACACGTCGTCACTTTGTTGAGCCAAACTCAACTTCTTCGGATCATCATCTCGGCAAGCCGAACAAGAGCTC